>NW_026995259.1:0-4189 GCF_028769735.1 Zonotrichia leucophrys gambelii
AAGTGGCACCAAATGCCAAGTCGGGCCCCGGGTTTTTTAGAGGGAAGTGGCCCCTGCAATCTGCCGGGCCCAAAACGGGGGGGGTTAAAATTTTTTTTGCCCGGGAAAAGGGGGCCCCCGGGTTTTTTTTCGGGGGCCCGTGGGTGGGAGTGGCCGGGTGGTTCCCGAAAATCACATACCAGAGGGTTCCCAAAAAAAGGCACCATGCCAACGGTTTATAGGGGGCTCCGCAATCTGCCCCAGAGGGGATTTTTTCCAGGAAAACGGTTTTTTTGGGCCTGTCTTGGGCCCCCTCGAAAAACCCATGCGGGTGTTCCCCAAAAAACACCAGTGCATCGGGGTGGTTGATAGGGAAAAAGGGTCCTCAATCCCACCAAAGGGCGGGATTTTTTTCCGGGAAAGGGGCCTGGTTTTGGGGGGTGTGTGGAGTCCGGCTCCTGAAAACCACATCCAGATGTTCCCAAAAAGGCACAGGCCAAGTGGGGTTTGAAGAAATGTCGCAATTGCCCCCCAAAAAGGGGGAGTTTTTTCCAGGAAAGGGGCCGGGTTTTTTTTGCTGGGTGGCCGGCCCGAAAAACCCCGATACAGGTTTCCCAAGAAAGGGGCACCCGCATCGGGCTGGTTTTATAAGGAAGTGCCTCAATTGCCCCCAACGGGTTTTTTCCAGGAAAAGGGCCTGTTTGTGTTCGGGCCTGTGGCTGGGGGCCGCTGGCCCTGAAAATCCACGATACGCAGGATGTTCCCAGATAAAGTGCCATTTTCCGTCGGGGTTGATAGAGCAAGTGGCGCCCGCAATCTGCCACCAAAGGTCAGTTTTTTCCCGGAAAGGCCTATTTTGTGGGCCTGTGGGGATGGCGCGCTCCTGAAAATCCACGATACCAGAAAGTTCCCAGATGAAAGGTGCACCAGTCCAGTCGGCTGGTTTAAGGGGAAGTGGCTCCTCAATCTGCCCCCAGAGCGGGGGTGGTTTTTCCAGGAAAAGGCCGTTTTTTTGGGGCCTTTGGGTGGATGCCGGGTGCTCCTGAAAATCCACATACCCGGATGTTCCCAGAGAAAGTGCACCAGCCATCGGGTGTTTGATAGAGCAAGTCTCCTCAATCTGCCACCAGAAGGGCAGGGCATTTTACTTCCAGGAAAGGGCCGTGTTTGTTTGGGGGCCGTGGCTGGTGGGGCTGGCTCCTGAAAATCCACAACCAGGGTGGCCCCAAGAAAGGCACCAGCCGTCGGGGTTTGTAAGGCAATGGGTCTGCAATCTGCCAGCCAAAGATGGCAGTTTTTTATCCAGGAAAGGGCCGTTGTGTTTGGGGCCGTGGCTGGGTGCCGCTGGCTCCTGAAAATCCACATACGCAGATGGTTCCAGATGAAAGGTGGGACCAGTGCCACGGGCTGGTTTGATAGTAGGAAGTGCTCCGCAATCTGCCAGCCAGAACGGGCGGTGAGTTTTCGTTGCCAGGAAAAGGGCCGTGTTGTGTTCGGGGCCTGTGCTGGATGGCCGCTGGCTCCTAAAATCCACGATACGCAGATGGTTCCCAGATGAAAGGTGGCACCAGTGCCAGTCGGCTGTTGATAGAGCAAGTGCTCCGCAATCTGCCAGCCAGAGACGGCAGGTCAGTTTTCTTCCAGGAAAAGCCGTATTTGTTTGGGGCCTGGCTGGGAGTGCCGCGCTCCTGAAAATCCACGATACCAATGTTCCCAGATAAAGTGCACCATGCCAAGTCGTGGTTTGAATAAGCAAGTGCTCCTGCAATCTGCCACCAGAACGGGCAGTGATTTTCTTTGCCAGGAAAAGGGCCGTGTTTTGTTTCGGGCCTGTGGCTGGAGTGGCCGGCTGGCTCCTGAAAATCCACGATACCAGATGGTTCCCAATAAAGGTGGCACCATGCCGAGTCGGGTGGTTGATAGAGCAATGCTCCTGCAATCTGCCAGCCAGAGCGGCGAGTATTTTTCCAGGAAAAGGCCGGTTTTGTTCGGGCCTTGGCTGGAGGGCCGCTGCTCCTGAAAATCCACGATACGCAGATGGTTCCCAGATGAAAGTGCACCAGTGCGAGTCAGGCTGGTTATAAGAAGTGGCTCCTGCAATCTGCCAGCCAGAAGCGGCAGGTAGTTTTGTTTGCCAGGAAAAGGCCGTAGGTTTGTGTTCGGGCCTGTGCTGGTGCCGCTGGCTCCTGAAAATCCAGATACGCAGATGGTTCCCAGATAAGGTGCACCATGCCGAGTCGGCTGGTTGATAAGAAGTGCTCCTCAATCTGCAGCCAAAGCGCGAAGTTTTTGTTGTCCAGGAAAAGGCCGTGGTTTTGTTCGGCCTGTGCTGGGAGTGGCCGCTGCTCTGAAATCCACATACCAGATGTTCCCAATGAAAGTGGCACCAGTGCCAGTCGCTGGTTGATAGAGGCAATGCTCCTGCAATCTGCCAGCCAGATGACGGAAAGGGCAGTTTTAACTTCAGGGAAAAGGGCTAGATTTTTTTGGGGCCTTGGCTGGAGTGGCGACGGCTTCCTGAAAATCCAGATACGCAGGATGGTTCCAGATGAAAGGTGGCACCAGTGCCGAGTCGGCTGGTTTGATAGAGGGAAGTGGCTCCTGCAATCTGCCAGCCGAACGGGCGGATGAGTTTTTTGAAGGAAAAGGGCCATGGTTTGTGTTCGGGGCCTGTGGCAGGGAGTGGCCGCTGGCTCCTGAAAATCCCGATACGCAGATGGTTCCAGATGAAAGGTGGCACCAGTGACGAGTCGGTGGTTTGATAGAGAAGTGCTCCTCAATCTCCAGCAGAAGCGGGCGGATGAGTTTACTTTCCAGGGAAAAAAGCCGTAGTTTGTGTTCGGGGCCTTTAGGCTGGGAGAGCCCCAGCTGGCTCTTGAAAATCCATCGATACGCAGGATGGTTCCCAGATGAAAGGCGGCACCAGTGCCGAGACGGGCTGATGATAAGGAGATGGCTCGTGCAATCTGCAGCCAGATGACGGCAGGTCATTTTACTTCCAGGAAAAGGGCCTGTATTTGTGTGTTGGGGGCCTGTGGCTGGGAGTGGCCGGCTGGCTCCTGAAAATCCACGATACGCAGGATGGTTCCCAATGAAAGGTGGCACCAGTGCCGAGTCGGGCTGGTTGATAGAGGGAAGTGGCTCCTGCAATCTGCAGCCAGAAGCGGGCGGGTGAGTTTTCTTTCCAGGAAAAGGCCGTGGTTTGGTTTAGGGGCCTGGCTGGGAGTGGCCGGCTGGCTCCTGAAAATCCACGATACGCAGGATGGTTCCCAGATGAAAGGTGGCACCAGGCCAGTCGGGCTGGTTTGATAGAGCAAGTGGCTCCTGCAATCTGCCAGCCAGATAGCGGCAGGTCAGTTTTATTCCAGGGAAAAGGCGTAGTTTGTGTTCGGGGCCTGTGGCTGGGAGTGGCCGGCTGGCTCCTGAAAATCCACGATACGCAGATGGTTCCCAGATGAAAGGTGGCACCAGTGCCGAGTCGGGCTGGTTTGATAGAGGCAAGTGGCTCCTGCAATCTGCCAGCCAGAAGCGGGGGGTAAAAATTTTTTCCCGGGGAAAAGGGCCCTGGTTTTGTTGGGGGCCCGTTGGGTGGAGTGGCCCGGGGGGGGTCCCCGAAAATCCACAAAACGCAGGGGGGGGTTCCCCGATGAAAAAATTGGGACCCGTGCCAGTTGGGCTGGTTTTTATAGGGAATGGGTTTCCCGCAATCGCCAGCCAGAAGGGGGGGGTAAAATTTTTTTCCAAGGGGGGGGGGGGGAAAAAGGGGCCCTGGTTTTTTTTGGGGGGCCCGTGGCTGGGAGTGGGGCCCCCCTGGCTCCCCGAAAATCCACAATAGCGGATGGTTCCCAGATGAAAAATTTTTACCCGTGCCAAATTGGGCTGGTTTTTAGGGGAAGTGGCCCCGCAATCGCAGCCCGAAGGGGCGGTGTTTTATTCCAGGGAAAAGGGCCTGTTTTTTTGGGTGTGGGGGGTGCCGGCTGGCTCCCGAAAAACCCAACGAGGATGGGTTCCCCGATGAAAGGTGGCACCCGTGCCAGTCGGTGGTTTGATAGAGGGAAGTGCTCCCGCAATCTGCCGCCCAAAAGGGGGGTAGTTTTTTGCCCGGGGAAAAAGGGGGTGGTTTGTGTTGGGGGGCCTGTGGTGGAGTGGCCGGCTGGCTCCGAAAATCCACGAACGCAGGATGGGTTTCCCAGATGAAAGGTGGGACCCG
>NW_026995260.1:0-4187 GCF_028769735.1 Zonotrichia leucophrys gambelii
GCGTGGCTCTGAAATCCACGATGCAGGATGGTTCCAATAAGGTGGCACATGACGGGTTTTGAAACAAGGGCCTAATTCACCAGAGGGGTAGTTTTTCCAGGAAAAGGCTGGTTTGTTTGGGGGCCTGGCGGATGCCGGTGGCTCGAAAACCACGATACGCGATGGTTCCAATAAGGGCACAGTGCCAGTCGGCTTTTGATAGAGAAGTGGTCCTCAATCTGCCAGCCAGAACGCAGTAGTTTATCCAGGGAAAGGGCCGTGTTTGTTGGGCTGTGGTGGGAGTGCGGCTGGCTCCTGAAATCCACATCAGGATGGTTCCCAATGAAGTGGCACCAGTGCCGGTCGGGCTGGTTTATAGAGGAAGTGGCTCTGCAATCTGCCAGCCAGAAGGGCGGTATTTCTTCCAGAAGGGCCGTGTTTGTGTTGGCCTGTGGCTGGAGTGCCGCTGTCCTGAAAATCCACATAGCAGATGGTCCAATGAAAGGGCACGTCCAGTCGGCTGGTTTGATAGAAAGGCTCCTGAATTGCCAGCCAAAGGGGCGGTAGTTTTTCAGGGAAAGGGCGGTTGTTTGGCCTGTGGCTGGGGTGGCCGCTGGTCCTGAAAATCCGATACGCGGATGGTCCAGATAAAGTGCACAGTCCAGTCGGCTGGTTTGAGGCAATGGTCCTGCAATCTGCAGCCAGATGACGGGCAGTCGTTTATCAGAAAGGGCCGTGTTTTTTGGGCTGTGCTGGGAGTGGCCGGCTGGTTGAATCCCGAAGCGGTGGTTCCAGAAAATGACCAGTGCCAGTGGGTGGAATCGAGGCTTGCACATGCTGATGCAGGCAGTTACTTCCAGGAAAAGGCCGTGTGTTTTGGTGTGGCTGGAGGGCCGCTGGCTCTGAAATCCACTACCAGGATGTCCCAGATAAAGGTGCACAGTGCCAGTCGGGCTGTTTGATAGAGCAAGTGCTCCTGCAATCTGCCAGCCAGAAGAGGCAGGTCATTTATTCCAGGAAAAGGGCCGTAGTTTTTTTGGGCCTGTGGCTGGAGTGGCCGCTGGCTCCTGAAAATCCACGATACCAGGATGTTCCCAGATGAAAGGTGCACAGTGCGTGGCTGGTTGATAGAGCAAGTGGCTCTGCAATCTGCCAGCAGAAGGGAGTTTTTCCAGAAAAGGGCCGGTTTGTTTGGGCCTTGGTGGGAGTGGCCGCTGGCTCCTGAAAATCCACATACGCAGATGGTTCCCAGATGAAAGGTGCACCAGTCCGAGTCGCTGGTTTGATAAGAAGTGCTCCTGCAATCTGCCAGCCAGAAGCGGCGGTAGTTTCTTCCAGGAAAGGGCCGTGTTTGTTTGGGGCCTGTGGCTGGGAGTGGCCGGCTGCTCCTGAAAATCCCATAGCAGATGGTTCCCAGATGAAGTGCACAGTGCCAGTCGGCTGGTGAAGGCAATGCTCCTGCAATCTGCCAGCCAGATGAGGGCAGGTCGTTTTATTCAGGGAAAAGGGCCGTAGTTTTTTTGGGGCCTGGCTGGAGTGGCCGGCTGCTCCTGAAAATCCACGATACAGTGGTTCCCAGATGAAAGTGGCACCAGTGCCAAGTTTGGCGGTTTGATAAAAGGGCTCTGCAATTCCACCAGAAGGCGGTAGTTTTTTCCAGAAAAGGCCGTGTTGTTTGGCCTTGGCTGAGTCCGTGCTCCTGAAAATCCACGATACCGGATGGTTCCCAGAAAGGTGGCACCAGTGCCAGTCGGCTGGTTTGATAGAGGAAGTGGTCCTGCAATCTGCCAGCCAGATGACGGGCAGTCAGTTTTACTTCCAGGGAAAGGCCGTGTTTGTGTTCGGGGCCTGTGGCTGGGAGTGCGCTGGCTCCTGAAAATCCACGATACGCAGATGGTTCCCAGATGAAAGCGAGCAAGTGCCAAGTCGGCTGGTTTGATAGAGCAAGTGGTCCTGCAATCTGCCAGCCAGAGAGGCAGGTCAGTTTTACTTCAGGGAAAAGGGCCGTAGTATTTGTTTGGGCCTGTGGTGGAGTGGCCGGCTGCTCCTGAAAATCCACAATACGCAGGATGGTTCCCAGATGAAAGGTGGACCAGTGCGAGTCGGCTGGTTGATAAGGCAAGTGGCTCCTGCAATCTGCCAGCCAGAAAGGGCGGTAGTTTCTTCCAGGAAAAGGGCCGTGTTTGTGTTCGGGGGCCTGTGGCTGGGAGTGGCCGGCTGGCTCCTGAAAATCCACGATAGCGGATGGTTCCCAGATGAAAGGTGGCACCAGTCCAGTCGGGTGGATTGATAGAGCAAGTGCTCCTGCAATCTGCCAGCCAGAGGGGCGGTAGTTTTCTTCCAGGGAAAAGGGCCGTGGTTTGTGTTCGGGGGCCTGTGGCTGGGAGTGGCCGGCTGGCTCCTGAAAATCCACGATACGCAGGATGGTTCCCAGATGAAAGTGGCACCAGTGCCAGTCGGTGGTTTGTAAGCAAGTGGCTCTGCAATCTGCAGCCAGAGCGGGCAGGTCAGTTTTATTCCAGGAAAAGGGCCGTGTTTTGTTGGGGCCTGGCTGGGAGTGGCCGGCTGGCTCCTGAAAATCCACGATACCAGGATGGTTCCCAGATGAAAGGTGGCACCAGTCCAGTCGGGTGGATTGATAGAGCAAGTGGCTCCTGCAATCTGCAGCCAGAAGGGGCAGGTCAGTTTTACTTCCAGGGAAAAGGGCCGTGTTTGTGTTCGGGGCCTGTGGCTGGGAGTGGCCGGCTGGCTCCTGAAAATCCACGATACGCAGGATGGTTCCCAGATGAAAGGTGGCACCAGTGCCAAGTCGGGCTGGTTTGATAAGGCAAGTGGCTCCTGCAATCTGCCAGCCAGAAGCGGGAGGTAGTTTTCTTGCCAGGGAAAAGGGCCGTGTTTGTGTTCGGGGCCTGTGGCTGGGAGTGGCCGGCTGGCTCCTGAAAATCCACGATACGCAGGATGGTTCCCAGATGAAAGGTGGCACCAGTGCCAAGTCGGCTGGTTTGATAGAGAAGTGCTCCTGCAATCTGCCAGCCAGAAACGGGCAGGTCAGTTTTTTCCAGGGAAAAGGGCCGTGGTTTGTGTTGGGGGCTGTGGCTGGGAGTGGCCGGCTGGCTCCTGAAAATCCACATACGCAGGATGGTTCCAGATGAAAGGGCACCAGTGCAAGTCGGGCTGGATTGATAGAGGCAAGTGGCTCCTGCAATCTGCCAGCCAGATGACGGGCAGGTCAGTTTTACTTCCAGGGAAAAGGGCCGTGTATTTGTTCGGGGGCCTGTGGCTGGGAGGTGGCCGGTGGCTCCTGAAAATCCACGATACGCAGGATGGTTCCCAGATGAAAGGTGGGGACCAGTGCCAAGTGGGCGGTTGATAACAAGGGTCCTGCAATTGCCCGCAGATGAGGGCAGGGTCAGTTTTCTTCCAGGGAAAAGGGCCGTGTTTTTGGGGGCCTTTTGGCTGGGAGTGGCCGGCTGGCCTCCTGAAAATCCACGAAACCTGGATTGTTCCAGAAAGGTGGCACCATTGCCAGTCGGGCTGGTTTGGATAGAGGCAAGTGGGTCCTGCAATCTGCCACCAGATGAAGGGCAGGTCAGTTTTACTTCCAGGGAAAGGGCCGTAGTTTGTTTCGGGGGCCTGTGGCTGGGGGTGGCCGGTGGCTCCTGAAAATCCCGATACGCAGGATGGTTCCAATGAAAGGTGGACCAGTGCCAAGTTGGGCGGTTTGATATACAAGTGGCTCTGCAATATGCCAGCCAGAAGGGGGAGGTCAGTTTACTTCCAGGGAAAAGGGCCGTAGTTGTTTGGGGGACCTGTGGCTGGGAGTGGCGGCTGGCTCCTGAAAATCCCCGATTACGCTGGGTGGTTACCAGAAAAGGTGGCACCAGTGCCAAGTGGGCTGGTTTGATAGAGGCAAATGGGTCCTGCAATCTGCCAGCCAGATGAAGGGGAGGTCGTTTTTACTTCCCGGGAAAAGGGCCGTAGTTATTTTTTGGGGCCTGTGGCTGGAAGGGCCGGCTGGCTCCCGAAATCCCCATACCAGGATGGTTTCCCAGAAAAAAGGTGGCACAGTGCAAACGGCTGGTTTATAGAGGAAGTGTCCTGAATTGCCGCCAGAAGGGGGGTAGTTTTTTTCCCGGAAAAAGGGCCGTGGGTTTGTGTTTGGGGGGGGGCCCGTGGTGGGGGTGGGGGCGGCTCCTGAAAATAAACCG
>NW_026995261.1:0-4177 GCF_028769735.1 Zonotrichia leucophrys gambelii
TGGGGCACCTTTTATCTGGGACCATCCTGCGTATGGGATTTTCAGGAGCCACCGGCCACCCACCCCCAGGCCCCCCAACACAACCACGCCCCTTTTCCGGAAGAAACTACTGCCCTTCTGGCGGGAATTGCAGGAGCCCCTTCCTCTAAAACCCGCCCGCTTGGCACTGGTGCCACCTTTCATCTGGGAACCACCCGGTATCGGGATTTTTTGGGGCCAGCCGGCCACTCCCCCCCAGGCCCCAAAAACAAACCAGGCCCTTTTTCCCCGGAAAGAAAACTACCCCGCCCCTGGGTGGCAGATTGCAGGGGCCCCTTCCCCCTACAACCGCCCACTCCATGGTGCCACCTTTCACTGGGAACCATCCCGCTATCGTGGATTTTTTAGAGCCCCGGCCCCCCCAGCCCCAGGCCCCAAAAAAAACAGGGGCCCCCTTTTCCCCGGAAGTAAAACTGACCTGCCGTATCTGGTGGGAGATTTCAGGGGGCCACTTGTCTACAACCCCCCGCTTGGACTGGTGCCCCCTTTCATCTGGGAACCATCCTGCGAAACGTGGATTTTTTAGGAGCCGCCGGCCCCTCCCCGCCAGGCCCCCAAACAAACACGGCCCTTTTTCCCGGAAAAAAATACCCCCCCCATTTTTGGGTGGCAGATTGCAGGAACCCTTGCCCCACAAAACCCATGGCTGGGGCCACCTTTTATCGGAAACCTCCCGTATTTGGGATTTCAAGCCAGCCGGCACTCCCACCCCAGGCCCCAAAAACAACCGGGGCCCTTTTCCCCCCGAAAGTAAAAGACCCGCCCGTCATCTGGTGGGAGATTGCGGAGCCACTTCCTCTATCAATCCAGCCCCACTCGGCACTGGGGCCACCTTTCACTGGGAACCCTCCTGCTATCGTGGGTTTTCGGGGCCCGCCGGCCACTCCACCACAGGGGCCCCCCAAAAAAAAAAACCCCGGCCCCCTTTTCCCCGGGAAAAAAACTACCCCCCCCCGCTCTGCGGGAATTGCAGGAGCCCCTTCCCTCTATCAAACCCCCCGACTCGGAAATGGGGCCACCTTTCATCTGGGGAACCCTCCTGCTATTTGGGGTTTTCAGGGAGCCGGGCCCCTCCCCGCCACAGGCCCCCCAAAACAACCACGGCCCTTTTCCCTGGAAAAAAATACCCGCCCCCTGGTGGCCAAATTTCAGGACCCCTTCCCCTACAAACAGCCCACTCGAAATGGGGCCACCCTTTTATCGGGGAACCCCCTGCATCGTGGATTTTCAGGGGCCAGCCGGCCTCCCAGCCACAGGCCCCCAAACACAAAACGGGCCCCTTTTCCCCCGGAAAAAAAACCCCCCGCTCTGGTGGCAATTGCAGGGGCCCCTTGCCCCTATCAACCAGCCCCCGGCACTGTGCCACCTTTTTATCTGGGAACCCCTCCTGGATTGGATTTGAGGGGGCCGGCCCCTCCCGGCCCAGGCCCCCAACACAAAACCCCGGCCCTTTTCCCCGGCAAAGAAAATACCCCCCCCCTTCTGGCTGGGAGATTCAGGAGCCCTTCCTCTACAACCAGCCCGACTCTACTGGTGCCACCTTTCATCTGGGGAAACCCTCCTGCGTATTTGGATTTTCAGGAGCCAGCCGCCACTCCAGCCACAGGCCCCAAACAAAACAAAGGCCCTTTCCCTGGAATTAAAACTGACCTGCCCTTTTTCTGGCTGGGAGATTCAGGAAACCACTTGCCTCTATCAAACCAGCCGACTCGCACTGGTGCCCCCTTTCATCTGGGAACCACCTGCGTATCGTGGATTTTCAGGAACCAGCCGGCCACTCCCCGCCACAGCCCCCGAACACAAACCACGGCCTTTTCCCTGCAAAAAACTCCTCGCCCCGCTTCTGCTGGCAGATTGCAGGAGCACTTCCCCATATCAAACCAGCCCGACTCGGCACACTCGTGCCACCTTTCATCTGGGAACCATCCTGCGTATCGTGGATTTTCAGGAGCCAGCCGGCCACTCCCAGCCACAGGCCCCAAACCACAACCTACGGCCCTTTTCCCTGGAAGAAAACTGACCTGCCCGTCATCTGGCTGGCAGATTGCAGGAGCCACTTGCCTCTATCAATCCAGCCCGACTCGGCACTGGTGCCACTTTCATCTGGGAACCATCCTGCGTATCGTGGATTTTCAGGAGCCAGCCGGCCACTCCCAGCCACAGGCCCCCAAACACAAACCACGGCCCTTTTCCCTGGCAAAAAAACTCACCCGCCCCGCTTCTGGCTGGCGATTGCAGGAGCCACTTGCCTCTATCAATCCAGCCCGACTCGGCCCGGTGCCACCTTTCATCTGGGAACCATCCTGGTATCGTGGATTTTCAGGAGCCGGCGCCACTCCAGCCAAGGCCCCCAAAAAAAACCACGGCCCTTTTCCCTGGAAAAAAACTACCCCCTTCTGGCTGGCAGATTGCAGGAACCCCTTCCCCTATCAAACCAGCCCGACTGGGCAGGTGCCACCTTTCATCTGGGAACCATCCGCTAACGTGGATTTCAGGAGCCAGCCGGGCCCCTCCCAGCCCCAGGGCCCCCAAACACAAACACGGCCCCCCTTTCCCCGGAATAAAAAGACCTGCCCTCTTCTGGCTGGCAGATTGCAGGAACCACTTGCCTCTACAACCCCGCCCAACTTGGCACTGGTGCCACCTTTCATCTGGGAACCATCCTGCGTATCGTGGATTTTCAGGAGCCACCGGCCCTCCCACCACAGGCCCCCAACACAAAAAACGGCCTTTTCCTGGCAAACAAAAACTACCCCCGCTTCTGCTGGCAGATTGCAGGAGCCACTTCCTCTATCAAACCAGCCCACTTGGCACTGGTGCCACCTTTCTCTGGGAACCATCCTGCGTATCGTGGATTTTCAGGAGCCAGCCGGCCACTCCCAGCCACAAGCCCCCAAACAAAACTACGGCCCCTTTCCCTGGAATAAAACTACCTGCCCGTCTCTGGCTGGCAGATTGCAGGAAACACTTGCCCCTATCAACCAGCCCGCTTGGCACTGGTGCCACCTTTCATCGGGAACCATCCTGCGTATCGTGGATTTTCAGGAGCCAGCCGGCCACTCCCAGCCACAGGCCCCCAACACAAAAACCCCGGCCCTTTTCCTGGCAAACAAAACTCACCCGCCCCGCTTCTGCTGGCAGATTGCAGGAGCCACTTCCTCTATCAAACCAGCCCGACTCGGCACTGGTGCCACCTTTCATCTGGGAACCATCCTGCGTATCGTGGATTTCAGGAGCCATGCGGCCACTCCCAGCCACAGGCCCCAAACACAAACTACGGCCCTTTCCCTGGAATAAAAACTGACCGCCCGTCATTCTGGCTGGCAGATTGCAGGAGCCACTTCCCTCTATCAACCAGCCCGACTCGGCACTGTGCCACCTTCATCTGGGGAAACCCTCCTGCGTATCGTGGATTTTCAGGAGCCACCGGCCACTCCCAGCCACAGGCCCCCAACACAAACCACGGCCCTTTTCCTGGCAAACAAACTCACCCGCCCCGCTTCTGGCTGGCAGATTGCAGGAGCCACTTCCCTATCAAACCCGCCCGACTCGGCACTGGTGCCACCTTTTATCTGGAACCATCCTGGTATCGTGGATTTTCAGGAGCCCAGCCGGCCCCTCCCAGCCCAGGCCCCAAACAAAAACTACGGGCCCTTTTTTCCCGGGGTAAAATACCTCCCTCCTGGTGGCAGATTGAGGAAACCATTTCCCCCTACAAACCAGCCCCGGCACTGTCCACCCTTTTATCTGGGGAACCCTCCTGCGATCGGGATTTTTAGGAGCCACCGGCCACCCCAGCAAGGCCCCCAAAAACAAAACCCCGGCCCTTTTCCCCGGAAAAAAAACCACCCCCCCGTTTTTGGCTGGAAAAAGCAGGGGCCCTTCCCCCATCAAACCACCCACCGGACTGGGCCCCTTCATCTGGGGAAACCTCCTGCGTATGTGGATTTTCAGGAGCCAGCCGCCACTCCCAGCACGGCCCCAAAAAAAAACCCGGCCCCCTTTCCCTGGAAAAAATACCGCCCCCCTTCTGGCGGCAATTCAGGGCCCCTTCCTTCAAACCACCCACCGGCACTGGGGCCACCCTTTAAACTGGGGAAACCCTCCCCGATCGTGGGTTTTCAGGACCACCGGGCCC
>NW_026995262.1:0-4177 GCF_028769735.1 Zonotrichia leucophrys gambelii
CACACGCACTGTGCCACCTTCATCTGGAACCATCCTGGTATCGTGGATTTTCAGGAGCCAGCCGCCACTCCCAGACACAGGCCCCGAACAAAAACTACGGCCTTTTCCCTGGCAAACAAAACTCACCAGCCCGCTCTGGCTGGCAGATTGCAGAGCACTTCCCTCATCAAACCAGCCCGACTCGGCGCTGGTGCCACCTTTCATCTGGGAACCATCCTGCGTATGTGATTTTCAGGAGCCAGCCGGCCACTCCCAGCCACAGGTCCCCAACCAAATACTACGGTCCTTTTCCTGGAAGTAAAACTGACCTGCCCATCTTCTGGCTGGCACATTGCAGCAGCCACTTGCTCTATCAACCAGCCTGACTTGGCACTGCTGCCACTATGCATCTGGAACCATCCTGCGTATCGTGGATTTTCAGGAGCCAGCGGCCACTCCAGCCAGGCCCCAAACATACACTAGGGCCCCTTTCCATGGAATTAAAACTGACCTGCCCATCTTCTGTCTGGCAGATTGCAGGAACCACTTGGCTCTCTCAAAAAAGCCAATGGCAGTGCCACCTTTCATCTGGAACATCTGTTATCGTGATTTTCAGGACCACGCCACTCCACCACAGGCCCGAACACAAACTACGGCCCTTTTCCTGAAGTAAAACTACCTGCCTCTCTGGCTGGCAGTTGCAGGAGCACTTGCTCTATCAATCAACCGACTCGCACTGGTGCCCTTTCATCTGGGAACCATCTGGTATCGTGATTTTCAGGACCAGCGCCACTCCCCCCAGGCCCCGAACAAATACGGCCCTTTTCCTGCAAAAACTCACCGCCCGCTTCTGGCTGGCAGATTGCAGGACCATTCCCCTATCAAACCAGCCGACTCGCGCTGGTGCCACCTTTCACTGGGAACCATCCCTGGCAAACAAAACTCACCCACCCTGCTTCTGGCAGGCAGATTGCAGTAGCCACTTCCCTCTATGAAACCAGCCCGACTTGGCACTGCTGCCACTATGCATCTGGGAACCATCCTGCGTATCGTGGATTTTCAGGTGCCAGCCGGCCACTCCCAGCCACAGGTCCCCAAACAAATACTACGGTCCTTTTCCCTGGAAGTAAAACTGACCTGCCCATCTTCTGGCTGGCAGATTGCAGGAGCCACTTGACTCTATCAAACCAGCCCGACTCGGCACTGGTGCCACCTTTCATCTGGGAACCATCCTGCGTATCGTGGATTTTCAGGAGCCAGCCGGCCACTCCCAGCCACAGGCCCCCGAATACAAACCACGGCCCTTTTCCCTGGCAAACAAAACTCACCCCGCCGTTTCTGGCTGCAGATCGCAGGAGCCACTTGACTCTCTCAAACCAGCCTGACTCGACACTGATGCCACCTTTCATCTGGGAACCATCCTGCGTATTGTGGATTTTCACGAGCCAGCCGGCCACTCCCAGCCAAAGGTCCCCAAACAAATACTACGGCCCTTTTCCCTGGAATTTAAACAGACCTGCTTATCTTCTGGCTGGCAGAATGCAGGAGCCACTTGGTACTATCAAACCAGCCTGACTTGGCACTGCTGCCACTATTCATCTGGAACCATCCTGCGTATCGTGGATTTTCAGGAGCCAGCCGGCCACTCCCAGCCACAGGCCCCGAACCAAAACCACGGCCCTTTCCCTGGAAGTAAAACTGACCTGCCCATCATCTGGCTGGCAGGTTGCAGCAGCCACTTGACTCTATCAAACCAGCCCGACTCGGCACTGGTGCCACCTTTCATCTGGGAACCATCCTGCGTATCGTGGATTTTCAGGAGCCACCGGCCACTCCCAGCCACAGGGCCCCAATACAAATTACGGCCCTTTTCCCTGGCAAACAAAACTCACCCACCCTGCTTCTGGCTGGCAGATTGCAGTAGCCACTTCCTCTATGAAACCAGCCCGACTCGCACTGGTGCGACCTTTCATCTGGGAACCATCCTGCGTATCGTGGATTTTCAGGTGCCAGCCGGCCACTCCCAGCCAAAGGTCCCCAAACAAATACTACGGCCCTTTTCCCTGGAATTAAAAAGACCTGCTTATCTTCTGGCTGGCAGATGCAGGAGCCACTTGGTACTATCAAACCAGCCTGACTTGGCACTGTGCCACTATTCATCTGGGAACCATCCTGCGTATCGTGGATTTTCAGGAGCCAGCCGGCCACTCCCAGCCACAGGTCCCCAAGCATGCACTACGACCCCTTTCCTGGAATTAAAACTGACCTGCCCATCTTCTGGCTGGCAGATTGCAGGAACCACTTGCCTCAATCAAACCAGCCCAACTTGGCACTGGTGCCACCTTTCATCTGGGAACCATCCTGCGTATCGTGGATTTTCAGGAGCCAGCCGGCCACTCCCAGCCACAGGCCCCCGAACACAAACCACGGCCCTTTTCCCTGGCAAAAAAAACTCACCCGCCCCGCTTCTGGCTGGCAGATTGCAGGAGCCACTTGCCTCTATCAAACCAGCCCGACTCGGCACTGGTGCCACCTTTCATCTGGGAACCATCCTGCGTATTGTGGATTTTCAAGGGCCAGCCGGCCACTCCCAGCCACAAGTCCCCAAAAATAATCTACGGCCCTTTTCCCTGGAAGTAAAACTGACCTGCCCATCATCTGGCTGGCACATTGCAGCAGCCACTTGGTAATATCAAACCTGCCAACTTGGCACTGGTGCCACCTTTCATCTGGGAACCATCCTGCGTATCGTGGATTTTCAGGAGCCAGACGGCCACTCCAGCCACAGACCCCGAAACACAAACACGGCCCTTTTCCCTGGCAAAAAAACTCACCCGCCCGTTCTGGCTGGCAGATTGCAGGAGCCACTTCTCTATCAAACCAGCCCGACTCGGCACTGGTGCCACCTTTCATCTGGGAACCATCCTGCGTATCGTGGATTTTCAGGAGCCAGCCGGCCACTCCCAGCCACAGGCCCCCAAACACAAACCACGGCCCTTTTCCCTGGAAGTAAAACTGACCGCCCACTCCGCTCGCAGATTGCAGGAGCCACTTGCCTCTATCAAACCAGCCCGACTCGGCACTGGTGCCACCTTTCATCTGGAACCATCCTGCGTATCGTGGATTTTCAGGAGCCAGCCGGCCACTCCAGCCACAGGCCCCGAACACAACCACGGCCCTTTTCCCTGGCAAAAAACTCACCGCCCCTTCTGCTGGCAGATTGCAGGAGCCACTTCCCCTATCAAACCAGCCCGACTCGGCACTGGTGCACCTTTCATCTGGGAACCATCCTGCTATCGTGGATTTTCAGGAGCCAGCCGGCCACTCCCAGCCACAGGCCCCGAACAAAACCACGGCCCTTTTCCCTGGCAAACAAAACCACCCGCCTCTGGCTGGCAGATTGCAGGAGCCACTTCCTCTATCAAACCAGCCCGACTCGACACTGTGCCACCTTTCATCTGGGAACCATCCTGCGTATCGTGGATTTTCAGGAGCCAGCCGCCCCCTCCCCCCAAGGCCCCCCCAAAAAAACCACGGGCCCCCTTTTTTTTTGGAAAAAAATTACCCCCCCCCTCCCGCTGCAGATTGCAGGGGCCACTTCCCTCTATAAAAACCCGCCCGACTCGCTTTTCCACCTTTTATCTGGGAACCACCGCGTACGTGGATTTTTCAGGACCAGCCGGCCCCCCCACCACAGGCCCCCGAACACAAAACCCCGGGCCCTTTTCCCCCGGCAAAAAACTACCCCCCGCTTCTGGCTGGAGATTGCGGGCCAATTCCCTCATCAACCACCCGACTGGCCTGGGGCCACCTTATCTGGAACCATCCTGCGAGGGATTTTAGGGCCAGCCGCCACTCCAGCACAAGTCCCAAAAAATTTCTACGCCCTTTTTTCCCGGGAATAAAACTGACCTTTTCCCCTCTTTTGCTGGGAATTGCAGGACCACTTGTTTCAAAACCGCCCCACTGCACTGGTGCCACCTTTCATCTGGAAACCCTCCCGCGTATCAGGGTTTTTAGGGGCCAGCCACCTCCCAGCCACGGCCCCCCAAAAACAAACAAAGGCCTTTTTTCCCGGAAAAAAACTACCGCCCTCTCTGCGGCAATTGCAGACCACTTTAATAAACCCCCAAATTGCCGGGGCCCCTTTCACGGGAACCATCCCGCGAACGTGGGTTTTCAGGGGCCCCCGCCCCCG
>NW_026995263.1:0-4176 GCF_028769735.1 Zonotrichia leucophrys gambelii
ACCCCCCCCCCAAAAAACACCCCTGGGGTTTTTTGGAAGGAAAAAACCGGCCCGCACGTGGCAAATTTGGGGCCCCTTCCCCCCCCAAAAACCCCACTGGAGGGGGGATTTCACTAACCACCGCACGGGTTTTCGGACCCCCGCCATTTTTGCCCCCCCCAAAAACAGCCCCTTTTCCCCCGGGGAAAAAAAAAACCCCCCTTTTGGGGCCATGCAGGGCATTTTAAAAAACCGCCAAAGGGGCGGTCCACCCATCTACCCCTTTCGGGGGTTTTAGGGGCCAGCCCACTCCCCCCAGGGCCCCCCAAAACCCCGCCCTTTTCCCCCGGGAAAAACCCCCCCGGTTTGGGGGATTCAGGAGCCACGCCCACAAACAGCCCCCAAAAATTTGGGGCCCCTTTTTTGAAAATCCTGCGTATTTTGGGTTTTAGGGCCCGGGGCCCTTCCCCCACACCCCCAAAAAAAACCCCCCGGCCCTTTCCCTGGGAAAAAACCGCCCCTTTTTGGAAGCGGCCACTCCCCCAAACCACCCAAAACGGCCCTTTTCCCCCACAACCACCGCCGTGGATTTTTAGGACCCCCGGCCCTCCCGCCAACCCCCAAAAACCCACCCGGGGCCCTTTCCCGGGGAAAAAAAACCCTGGTTTTAAAGGGGGCAAAAGCAAGCCACGCCCCAACAATCCAGCCCCCTTTTAGGGCCCTTTATCTGGGCCATTCCCGGCTGGTTTTTTAAACCGCCCCCCCGCCCCGGCCCCCGCAAAACCCCCCTTTTCCCCCGGAAACCAACCCCCCCCCCCGGCAAAAACAGGCCCTTACCCCCCAAAAAAGACCCGCTCACCGGGGCCCCCCCCTTTTTCCCCCCTTGTATTTTTAACCGCCGGCAAAAACCCCCTCCCCAAACAAATCCCCTTTTTCCCGGGTTAAAAAAGCCCGCCCACCCGGCCCTTTCGGGCCCCGGAAAAATTTAAAACCGCCCGTTTGGCTCTGCAAACCACTTTTCCTGGGAACCACCGCTTATCGTGGGTTTTTTAAACCCGGGAAACCCCCCCCGCCCCTAAAAAAAAAAAAAAAAAAAAAAAAAAAAAAAAAAAAAAAAAAAAAAAAAAAAAAAAAAAAAAAAAAAAAAAAAAAAAAAAAAAAAAAAAAAAAAAAAAAAAAAAAAAAAAAAAAAAAAAAAAAAAAAAAAAAAAAAAAAAAAAAAAAAAAAAAAAAAAAAAAAAAAAAAAAAAAAAAAAAAAAAAAAAAAAAAAAAAAAAAAAAAAAAAAAAAAAAAAAAAAAAAAAAAAAAAAAAAAAAAAAAAAAAAAAAAAAAAAAAAAAAAAAAAAAAAAAAAAAAAAAAAAAAAAAAAAAAAAAAAAAAAAAAAAAAAAAAAAAAAAAAAAAATTTTTTTTTTTTTTTTTTTTTTTTTTTTTTTTTTTTTTTTTTTTTTTTTTTTTTTTTTTTTTTTTTTTTTTTTTTTTTTTTTTTTTTTTTTTTTTTTTTTTTTTTTTTTTTTTTTTTTTTTTTTTTTTTTTTTTTTTTTTTTTTTTTTTTTTTTTTTTTTTTTTTTTTTTTTTTTTTTTTTTTTTTTTTTTTTTTTTTTTTTTTTTTTTTTTTTTTTTTTTTTTTTTTTTTTTTTTTTTTTTTTTTTTTTTTTTTTTTTTTTTTTTTTTTTTTTTTTTTTTTTTTTTTTTTTTTTTTTTTTTTAGGAGCCAGCCGGGCCCCTCCCAGCCACAGGCCCCCAAACACAACTACGGCCCTTTCCCTGGAATTTAAAAAGCCCGCCCGCTCTGGGGTGGCAATTGCAGGAGCCCCTTTGGTAACAAACCGCCCCAAATTTCACTGGGGTTGCCCCCTTTCATCTGGAACCATCCGGGGTAAATGGATTTCAGGGGCCCGCCCGGGCCCCTCCCAGCCCGCCCCCAAAAACAAACCAGGCCCTTTTCCCTGGAAAAAAATACCCCCCCCCTTTTGGCTGCGATTGCGGAGCCCCTTCCCCTTTTAAACCAGCCCCACTCGGACTGGGCCCCTTTCATCTGGAACCCTCCTGGTATCGTGGATTTTCAGGACCAGCGGGCCCCCCAGCCCCAGGCCCCAACAAAACCACGGCCCTTTTCCCTGGAAAAAAAACTCCCCCCCCGTTTTGGTGGCAATTGCAGGAGCCACCCCCCTACAAACCGCCCACTGGCACGGGGCCACCTTTTTGGGAACCCCCCGGGATGTGGATTTTCAGGACCAGCCCCCACCCCCAGCCCCAGGCCCCCAAAAACCCTACGGCCCTTTTCCCCGAATAAACGACCTGCCCATCTTTTGGGTGGCAATTGCAGGGCCACTTGTTAAAACAAACCGCCCAAATGCACTGGTGCCACCTTTCATTGGGAACCATCCTGGGTATCGGGTTTTCAGGAGCCCGCCGGCCCTCCCCGCCACAGGCCCCCAAAAACAAACTACGGCCCCTTTCCCCCGGGAATTAAAACTGCCTCCCCTTGGGGGGCAGTTGAGGAAACCCCTTTCTTTAACCAGCCCCACTGGCACTGGGGCCCCCTTTCATCTGGGGAACCCTCCGGTATCGGGATTTTTTAGGACCAGCCGGCCCTCCCAGCCCCAGGCCCCAAAAACAAACCCGGCCTTTTCCCCGGAAAAAAAAACTACCCCCCGCTTTTGGGTGGGATTGAGGAGCCCCTTGCCTCTTCAAAAACCCCCCCGACTGCACTTGGGGACCCTTTTTTCTGGGCCACCGCGTATCTGGGTTTTTTAGGAGCCAGCGGCCACACCCCGCCCCAAGTCCCCCCAAAAAATCACGGCCCTTTTCCCTGAAAATAAAATGACCTGCCCACTTTGGCTGGCAATTGCAGGAGCACTTGGTTATCAAACCGCCCACTTGGCACGGGGCCACCTTTTATTGGGAACCCTCCTGGTATCTGGGTTTTTTAGGGCCAGCCGGGCCCTCCCCCACAGGCCCCAAACAAACTACGCCCCTTTCCCTGAATTTAAAAAGACCTGCCCTCTCTGGCGCAATTGCAGGAGCCACTTGGTTTCAAACCGGCCAACTTGGCACGGTGCCCCTGGGAACCATCCTGGGTATCGTGGATTTTCAGGAGCCAGCCGGCCACTGCCAGCCACAGGCACCCGAAACAAACCACGGGCCCCCTTTTCCCCGGCCAAAAAAACTCACCCGCCCCGCTTCTGGCTGGCAGATTGCAGGAGCCACTTCCCCCAAAAAAAACCAGCCCCCCCCGACTGGGACTGGGGGACCTTTCATCTGGGAACCATCCCGTATCTGGATTTTCAGGAGCCAGCCGGCCCCTCCCAGCCAGGCCCCCCAAAAAAACTACGGCCCTTTTCCCCCGGAAGTAAAACGACCTCCCTCATTTTGGTGGCAATTGCAGGAGCCCCTTTTATAAACCGCCCCTGGCACGGTCCACCTTTCATCTGGGAACCATCCTGCGTATCGTGGATTTTCAGGAACCAGCCGGCACTCCCACCACAGGGCCCCAAAAAATCTACGGCCCTTTCCCCGAAAATAAAAGACCTCCCGTCATCTGGCGGCAATTGCAGGAGCCCTTCCCTCTATAAACCCGCCGACTTTGGCACTTGGTGCCCCCTTTATCTGGGAACCATCCTGGTATCTGGATTTTCAGGACCAGCCCCCACTCCCACCACAGGCCCCAACACAAAATGGCCTTTTCCCCGGCAAAAAAAACTCACCCCCCCCCCTTTTGGTGGCAGATTGCAGGAGCCCCTTCCACTGAACAAAACCGCCCGACTCGACTGGCCCCTTCATCTGGGAACCATTCAGGTATGTGGATTTTCAGGAGCCAGCCGGGCCCCTTTCCCCCCAAGTCCCCAACACAAACACGGCCCTTTTCCTGGAACAAAACTGACCTGCCTTCTTTTGGCTGGCAGATTGCAGGAGCCACTTTTTACTATCAAAGCACCGACTGGCACTTGCCCCTTTCATCTGGGAACCATCCTGCGTATCGTGGATTTTCAGGAGCCAGCGGCCCCTCCCAGCCACAGGCCCCCCCAAACACAAACCACGGCCCTTTCCCTGGCAAACAAAACTCACCCACCCCTTTGGCTGGCAATTGCAGGAGCCACTTGCCCTAAACAAACCAGCCTGAAATCGCACTGGTGCCACCCTTTTATCTGGGAACCATCCTGCGTATTTGGATTTTCAGGAGCCAGCCGGCCAC
>NW_026995264.1:0-4173 GCF_028769735.1 Zonotrichia leucophrys gambelii
TGGGGCCCTTTTCCCCCCCCCCCCCCCCCCCCCCCCCCCCCCCCCCCCCCCCCCCCCCCCCCCCCCCCCCCCCCCCCCCCCCCCCTTTTTTTTTTTTTTTTTTTTTTTTTTTTTTTTTTTTTTCAACCGGGCCCCACTTGGCATGTGCCCTTTTTACTGGAACCCTCCTGGATTGGATTTTCAGGAGCCAGCCGGGGCCCCTCCCACCACAGGCCCCCAACACAAACCACGGCCCTTTTCCCTGGAAGTAAAACTGACACTGCCCTCTCTGGCTGGCAGATTGAGAACCACTGCTCTCTCAACCAGCCCGATCACTGGTGCCACCTTTCATCTGGAACCCTCTGCGTATCTATTTTCAGGACCAGCCGCCACTCCCAGCCCGGCCCCAACAAACAGGCCCCCCTTCCTGGAATAAAACCACCTGCCCATTTTTGCTGGCAATTGCAGGAGCCACTGGCCTCTACAACCAGCCCGACTGGACTGGTGCCACCTTTCTCTGGGAACCTCCTCGTATCGTGGATTTTCAGGAGCCGCTGGCACTCCCAGCCACAGGCCCCAAACAAACCACGGCCTTTCCTGAATTAAACTGACTGCCCGTCTTCTGGCTGGCAGATGCAGGAGCCACTTGCCTCATCAACCAGCCCGACTCGAACTGGTGCCACCTTTCATCTGGGAACCATCCTGCGTATGTGATTTTCAGGAGCCAGCCGGCCACTCCCCGCCACAGGCCCAACAAACTAGGCCCTTTCCCGGAAACCAAATCCAACCCCCGCTTCTGCTGCAGATTGCAGGACCACTTGGACTTCAAACCAGCCGATGGCACTGGTGCCACCTTTCATCTGGGAAAACCCTCCGGTATCGTGGTTTTTAGGGCCCCGCACTCCCAGCCGGCCCCAAAAATATACGGCCCTTTCCCTGGAATTAAAAACTGACCTGCCTCATCTGGTGGCAATCAGACCACTTGTCTTCAAAACCCCCTTGGCACTGTCCCCTTCTGGGACCATCCCGCTATCGTGGATTTTCAGGGCCACCGGGCCCCTCCCGCCACAGGCCCCCCCCCCCCCCAAACCACGGCCCTTTTTCCCCGGAAACAAAACCACCCCCCCGTTGCTGGCAGATTTCGAGCACCCTCTATCAACCGCCATGGAGTCCCCCTTTATCGGAAACCCCCGGAGTGATTTAGACCCGGCCTCCACCACAGGCCCCAAAAAACGGCCCTTTCCCGGAAAAAACTACCCCCTTTGGCGGCAGATTGAGGCCCTCCCTATCAAACCAGCCCGATGGCATGTGCATTTTGGACCATCCGCGTGGATTTTCAGGAGCCAGCCGGCCACCCCGCACAGGCCCCCGAACAAAATACGGCCCTTTTCCCTGGAAGTAAACTGACCTGCCCTCATCTGGCTGGCAGATTGCAGAGCACTTGTCAATCAATCCAGCCCGACTGGCACTGTGCCACCTTTCATCTGGAACCATCTGCGTATCGTGGATTTTCAGGAGCCACCGGCCACTCCCAGCCACAGGCCCCCAACACAAACACGGCCCTTTTCCTGGATAAAACTGACCTGCCCTCATCTGGCTGGCAGATTGCAGACCACTTGCTCTATCAACCAGCCCACTGGCATGGTGCACCTTTCATCTGGGAACCATCTGCGTATCGTGGATTTTCAGGAGCCAGCGGCACCCCAGCCACAGGCCCCGAACACAAACCACGGCCCTTTTCCCTGGAAAAAAACTACCCCCGCTTCTGGCTGGCAGATTGCAGGAGCCCTTCCTCTATCAAACCAGCTGACCACTGGCCCCTTTCATCGGAACCATCCGTTATGTGGATTTTAGGGCCAGCCGGCCACCCAGCCACAGTCCCCAACAAATACTACGGCCCTTTTCCCTGGAATAAAACTGACCGCCCATCTTGGTGGCAGATTGCAGACCATTGTATATCAACCAGCCGACTTGGCACTGGTGCCACCTTTCATCTGGGAACCATCCTGCGTATCGTGGATTTTCAGGAGCCAGCCGGCCACCCAGCCACAGGCCCCCAAACAAACTACGGCCTTTTCCCTGGAAGTAAAACTGACCTGCCTCATCTGGCTGGCAGATTGCAGGAGCCACTTGCCTCTACAATCCAGCCGACTCGGCACTGGTGCCACCTTTCATTGGGACCATCCTGCGTATCGTGGATTTTCAGGACCAGCCGGCCACTCCCAGCCACAGGCCCCAACACAAACCGCCTTTTCCCTGGAAACAAACTAACCACCCGCTTCTGCTGGCAGATTGCAGGAGCCACTTCCTCTATCAAACAGCCCGACTTGGCACTGGTGCCACCTTTCATCTGGCACCATCCCGGTATCGTGGATTTTCAGGAGCCAGCCGGCCACTCCCAGCCACACTGGCCCCAAAAAAACTACGGCCCTTTTCCTGGAACGTAAAACTGACCTGCCCTCATCTGGCTGGCAGATTGCAGGAGCCACTTGCCTCTATCAAACCAGCCGACTGGCACTGGTGCCACCTTTCATCTGGGAACCCATCCTGCGTATCGTGGATTTTCAGGAGCCAGCCGGCCACTCCCGCCACAGGCCCCGAACACAAACACGGCCCTTTTCCCTGGAAAAAAACTAGACCCCTGCTTCTGGCTGGCAGATTGCAGGGCCACTTGCCTCTATCAAACCAGCCCGACTCGGCACTGGTGCCACATTTCATCTGGGAACCATCTGCGTATCCGTGGATTTTCAGGAGCCAGCCGGCCACTCCAGCCACAGGCCCCAAACAAAAAACTACGGCCCCTTTTCCCTGGAATAAAACTGACCTGCCCATCATTTTGGCTGGCAGATTGCAGGAGCCACTTGCCTCTATCAAACAGCCCGACTTGGCACTGGTGCCACCTTTATCTGGGAACCATCCTGCGTATCGTGGATTTTCAGGAGCCCAGCCGGCCACTCCAGCCACAGGCCCCCAAACAACAAACTACGGCCCTTTTCCTGGAATACAAAGACTGCCCTCGTCTGGCTGGCAGATTGCAGGAGCCACTTGGCCCTTCAAACCAGCCCGACTTGGCACTGGTGCCACCTTTCATCTGGGAAACCATCCTGCCCTAATCGTGGATTTTCAGGAGCCAGCGGCCACTCCCAGCCACAGGCCCCCAAACACAAACCACGGCCCCTTTCCCTGGAAAGTAAAACTCACCCGCCCCCCTTCTGGCTGGCAGATTGCAGGAGCCTTGCCTCTATCAAACCAGCCTGACTCGACACTGGTGCACCTTTCATCTGGAACCATCCTGCGTATCGTGGATTTTCAGGAGCCAGCCGGCCACTCCCAGCCACAGGCCCCGAAACACCAACTACGGCCCTTTTCCCTGGCAAAAAAACTACCCGCCCGTCTTCTGGCTGGCAGATTGCAGGAGCCACTTGCCTCTATCAAACCAGCCCGACTCGCACTGGTGCCACCTTTCATCTGGGAAACCATCCTGCGTATCGTGATTTTCAGGAGCCAGCCGGCCACTCCCAGCCACAGGCCCCCAAACAAATAAATACGGCCCTTTTCCCTGGAAGTAAAACTGACCTGCCCTCATCTGGCTGGCAGATTGCAGGAGCCACTTGCCTCTATCAACCAGCCCGACTTGGCATGGTGCCACCTTTTGGGAACCATCCTGCGTATCGTGGATTTCAGGAGCAGCCGGCCACTCCAGCCACAGGCCCCAAACAAACACGGCCCTTTTCCTGGCAAAAAAACTCACCCGCCGTTCTGGCTGGCAGATTGCAGGACACTTCTCTATCAAACCGCCCACTGGCACTGGTGCCACCTTTCATTGGAACCATCCTGCGTATCGTGGATTTCAGGAGCAGCGGCCACTCCCAGCCACAGCCCCGAACACAAACACGGCCCTTTCCTGGAAAAAACACCTGCCCGTTCTGGTGCAGATTGCAGAGCCACTTGCTCTATCAACACCCGACTGCACTGGTGCACTTCATTGGAACATCCTGCGTATCGTGGATTTTCAGGAGCCAGCCGCCACTCCAGCACAGGCCCCGAACACATGCCACTTTCTGGGAACCATCCTGCGTATCGTGGATTTTCAGGAGCCAGCCGGCCACTCCCAGCCACAGGCCCCGAACACAAACCACGGCCCTTTTCCCTGGAAAGAAAACTCACCTGCCCGCTTCTGGCTGGCAGATTGCA
>NW_026995265.1:0-4173 GCF_028769735.1 Zonotrichia leucophrys gambelii
AGCCACGTCCCCACAAACCAGCCCCCTGGCCGCAACTTCATCGGCCATTCTGGTCGGATTGCAGGAGCCACGCCCTCAACCACACCCCCAAGCAACAACTGGCCATCCTGCGACGGGATTTTCGCCGCCCCCCGCCAAGGCCTCGACACACCCTATCACCTCCTGGCAGTACTTCATCGGACCATCTGCGTAGGATTTAGGAGCACGGCCACTACCACAGCCCCGACAACGGCCCTTTCCTGGAACAAAATTCGCCCCCTTTCGGCAGCGCATTCCAGGCCACGGCCCCCACAAACACCGCTTTGCACTGGTGCCAAACTTGCCTCGACTCCTGGCATCAGGCATGCGATTTCACAGCCAGCCGGCCACTCCCACCAGTCCCCAAAAAATCTCGATCGGATTTTCTGCCGGCAAACGACTCCCACACTCGGCTTGCAGTGCAAAATGCTTCACCCACGTGGCCTGGTGCAGCTTCATTCTGACATCCGCGATGGATTGGACCCGGCACCCACCCGCCCGAAACAGCCCTCCCTCAGACAACCACACACTTCGCTGCATTGAGGACACTGCCCTTCAAACGCGCTTGCAGGGCCACTTCTCTAACCCCGCGATGGGATTTTAGGCACCATCCGCAGTCATCAACAGGCCCTTCCCGGCAAAACACCGCCCTTCTGGCGCAATCAGCCCCTTTCAAACGCCACTGCCTGCCACCACGACCTTGCACTGGTCAACCGCGGCCTCCGACGGCTCAAGAACACGGCCCTCCGCAAAATCCGCCCTTCTGGAAATGCGCCACTTGGCTCAACCAGCAGCCCACTGTCACCTCATCTGGAACCACCGCTATCTGATTTCAGACCAGGCGCCACTGCACCGCCCCCACACAAACCGCCCTCCCTTCAAAAAAATACCGCCCGTTCTGGCTGCAGATTGCAGGCCACTTCCTCTATCAACCAGCCCGACTCGGCATGGTGCCACCTTTCTTGACATCCTCGTTCGGGATTTTCAGGCCAGCGGCCACTCCAGCACAGCCCAAACACAAACACGGCCCTTTTCCTGGAAAAAACTACCGCCCTTCTGGCTGGATTGCAGAGCCACTTGCCTCTATCAAACCAGCCCGACTCGCATGGTGCACCTTCATCTGGGAACCATCCTGCGTATGTGGTTTTCAGGGCAGCCGGCCACTCCCAGCCACAGCCCAAACAAACCACCCTTTTCCTGCACAACTACGCCATGCGGCTGGCATTCAGAGCCACTTCCTTCAACCGCGACTCGCTGGTGACTTTCAGGACCATCCGCTATCGCAGGCCACCGCCACTCCCTCCACGGCCCCAAACACGCCCTTTCTGGAAGAAAACTACTCCCACCCTGGCTGGGATTGCGGACCATCCCTATACACGAGGCACTGGCCACTCTCGGACCACCGCATGAATCAGGCCCTCCCTGCAGAAAGCCCCAACACAACACGCCCTTCCCTGGAAAAAACCCGCCCGCTCTGGCGCAATTCAGGACCATCCCTATCAACAGCCGCCGCACTGTGCCACCGCGACACACGGCTTCCGGATTTCAAGCCACCGCCCTCCGCCAATCAACAAACTCGCCCTTCCCGCAAAACTCCTCTCACTTTGCTGGAATCGGCATTTCAACACGCCCCCGGCACGGCCACCATCCGGACCTCCTGCAAATGAATTCGCCGCCGGCCACTTGCAAGGCCCCGACACCACCACGGCCTCCTGGAAGAATGACGCCCGCGCTGCAGACAGGCCATCTCACCATCCTGAATGCACTACCGCCCATCTTGGCTGCAGATTGCAGGAGCCACTTCCTTATCAACCAGCCCGACTGGCACTGGTGCCACCTTTCATCTGGGAACCATCCTGCGTATCGTGGATTTCAGGAGCCAGCCGGCCACTCCCCCACAGGCCCCAACAAAACCACGGCCCTTTCCCTGGAAAAAACTACCGCCCCTTCTGGCTGGCAGATTGCAGCCCACTTTATCAACCGCCCACTGGCACTGGTGCCACCTTTCATCTGGGAACCATCCGCGTATCGTGGATTTCAGGAGCAGCCGGCCACTCCAGCCACAGGCCCCCAACACAACACGGCCCTTTTCCCTGGAAAAATACCGCCCTCGCTGGCAATTGCGGACCACTTCCTCAACAGCCACTTGGCACTGGTGCCACTTTCATCTGGGAACATCCTGCGTACGTGGATTTCAGGAGCCAGCCGGCCACTCCCAGCACAGGCCCCAAACAACACGGCCCTTTCCTGGAAGTAAAACTGACCTGCCCATCTGGCTGGCAGATTGCAGGAGCCACTTGCCTCTATCAAACAGCCCGACTGCACTGGTGCACCTTTCTCTGGGACCATCCTGCGTATGTGATTTCAGGACCAGCCGGCCACTCCCAGCCACAGGCCCCAAACAAACACGGCCCTTTTCCTGAATAAAACTACCGCCCCTTCTGGCTGGCAGATTGCAGGAGCCACTTCCCTCTATCAAACCAGCCGACTGCACTGGTGCCACCTTTTCTGGGAACCATCCTGCGTATTGTGGATTTTCAGGAGCCAGCGCCACTCCCAGCCACAGCCCCCAAAAAACTACGCCCTTTTCCCGGAAGTAAAACTGACCTGCCCATTGGCTGGCAATTGCAGAGCCACTTTTATCAACCGCCGACTGGCACTGGTGCACCTTTCATCTGGGAACCATCCTGCGTATCTGGATTTTCAGGAGCCAGCCGGCCACTCCGCCACAGGCCCCAACAAATCCACGGCCCTTTTCCCTGAAAAAACTACCCCCGTCTCTGGCTGCAGATTGCAGGAGCCACTTGCCTCTATCAACCAGCCCGACTGGCACTGGTGCCACCTTTCATCTGGGAACCATCCTGCGTATCTGGATTTTCAGGAGCCAGCCGGCCACTCCAGCACAGGCCCCCAACACAACCACGGCCCTTTTCCCTGGCAAAAAAACTCACCCGCCCGCTTCTGGCTGCGATTGCAGGAGCCACTTCCCCCCCCCCCCCCCCCCCCCCCCCCCCCCCCCCCCCCCCCCCCCCCCCCCCCCCCCCCCCCCCCCCCCCAGGCCCCCGAACACAAACCACGGCCTTTTCCTGGCAAACAAAACTACCGCCCGCTCTTCTGGCTGGCAGATTGCAGGAGCCACTTGCCCTCTATCAAACCAGCCCGACTCGGCATGGTGCCACCTTTCTCTGGGAACCATCCTGCGTATTGTGGATTTTCAGGAGCCAGCGGCCACTCCCAGCCACAGGCCCAACAAAACACGGCCCTTTTCCTGGAAGTAAAACTGACCTGCCCATCTCTGGCTGGCAGATTGCAGGAGCCACTTCTTATATCAAACCGCCCGACTGGCACTGTGCCACCTTTCATCTGGGAACCATCCTGCGTATCGTGGATTTTCAGGAGCCAGCCGGCCACTCCAGCCACAGGCCCCGAACACAACACGGCCCTTTTCCCTGAATAAAACTACCTGCCCATTCTGCTGGCAGATTGCAGGAGCCACTTGCCTCTATCAAACCAGCCGACTCGGCACTGGTGCCACCTTTCATCTGGGAACCATCCTGCGTATCGTGGATTTTCAGGAGCCAGCCGGCCACTCCCAGCCACAGGCCCCCGAACACAAACCACGGCCCTTTTCCCTGGAAGTAAAACTGACCTGCCCTTTCTGGCTGGCAGATTGCAGGAGCCACTTGCCTCTATCAAACCAGCCCGACTCGGCACTGGTGCCACCTTTCATCTGGGAACCATCCTGCGTATCGTGGATTTTCAGGAGCCAGCCGGCCACTCCCAGCCACAGGCCCCCGAACACAAACTACGGCCCTTTTCCCTGGAAGTAAAACTGACCTGCCGTCATCTGGCTGGCAGATTGCAGGAGCCACTTGCCTCTATCAAACCAGCCCGACTCGGCACTGGTGCCACCTTTCATCTGGGAACCATCCTGCGTATCGTGGATTTTCAGGAGCCAGCCGGCCACTCCCAGCCACAGGCCCCCGAACACAAACCACGGCCCTTTTCCCTGGCAAACAAAACTCACCGGCCCCGCTTCTGGCTGGCAGATTGCAGGAGCCACTTGCCTCTATCAAACCAGCCCGACTTGGACTGGTGCCACCTTTCATCTGGGAACCATCCTGCGTATCGTGGATTTTCAGGGCCAGCCGCCAC
>NW_026995266.1:0-4173 GCF_028769735.1 Zonotrichia leucophrys gambelii
GCCCCGTCTGCCCCATGTTTTGCTTGGCAGGATTCCTCCCCCCCAAATTGTCCACCCAAAATCCCCCGGGTTTAGAGCCCAAGCGCCTCCCCAATCTGCCAACAACCTGGGCTGCTAGGGTTTGCTTCCTGGAAAAGGGTCACACTAGTTTTTTGGGGGCCGTGGGGGGGAGGGCGGCTGCCCGCTGAAAATTTCCCATTGCGCAGGGTGCCCCTGGGGCCCCCTGCCACCCCGCAAGTCAGGGGGGTTTAGGTCAAAATGCCTGCAGCACCCTGCCATCAGAAAAACCCGACGGGGAGTTACATTTCTGGTAAAGGGGGCATTTTTCGGGGCCAGGGGGTTAGGGCCGGCTGCCTGCTGAAAAGCTGCATTGCCAAATACCCGTGCAGCCCAAATGGGACCATTCCAACCCAGCCATTGCCTGGCACGGTTCCCCCCGCCTTGTTAACCCGTGTGCTGAGTTTTTCTTACCCGGGGAAAAGGGTTTACATTTTTGGGTTTAGGGCCCCTTTGGGCCCGAGTACCGGGCTGCCCCCTGATTTCTCTTGGCGGATCCTCCCGGGCCAAAAGGGATCCCAAAAAAAAAGGGTTTTAGATCCCAACGCCTCACAAACTGCCCCACCAACCTGGGCTCTGGGGTTTTGGTTACTTTAAAAAAGGGGGAGCACTATGTTCAGGGGCCGTGGCCCGGGGTACCGCGTCTGCCCCGAATTCCGCTTGGCAGGATTCCTCCGGACCACCCCCAAAAACCCATCCCGCCGTTTAATCCCAAGCGCCTCCCCAATCTGGGGAAATGGGTGTGGGGGTTTTGTTATGGGAAAAGGGGTAGAATAGTTTTTAAGGGGGTGGTGGAGTAGTGTGAAATTCCCCATTGGGAGTGCCCGTGGCCAAACTGCCACACCGCAATCAGCGGGTTTAAGTCAAAAAGCCTGCGCAAACCCCCCCGCCATAAAAACTGACGGGGGTTCACTTCCCCTTTTGAGAGGGGGCATTTCTCTCCTGTGCCCAGGGCCCTTAGTGGCGGCTGCCGCGAAAAAATGCATTGCCAAAAACGCCCTGGGAGACCCAGCTGGCACCTTCCAACTCCAGCCTTTGGGTTGGGACGTGTCTCTGCCATGTGCCACATAACCTGGGTGCTGATTTTTCTTACCTGGGAAAAAGGGCAGCATTAGTGTTCAGGGGCCTTGGCCCGGAGTGACCGGCCTGTCTGCCCCGAAAGTTCCTGCTTTTTGGGAGGATGCCTCCGGACCCACCAAATCTTCCCCATCCCGGGTGTTTAGAGTCCCAAGCGCCTCACAATCTGGCACACGAACCTGGGCTGCTGAGGTTTGGTTACCTTTGGGGGAAAGGTCAGCACTAGTGTTCAGGGGGCCTGTGGCCCGGGGTGACCGGCGTCTGCCAATTCCGCTTGGCAGGATTCCTCCCGGAACCAAATTGCTCCACCAGGGTGGGTTTAGATTCCCAAGCGCCTCACAATCTGCACACCAACCTGGGCTGCTGAGGTTTTCTTCCCCGGAAAAGGGTCAGCACTAGTTTTAAGGGCCTTTGGCTGGAGTGACCGGCTGCCTGCTGAAATTCCGCATTGCGCAGGATGCCTCCTGGACCAAGCGGGCCACCCCCGCAAGTCCAGGCAGGTTTAAGAGTCAAAAGCCTGCAGCACCTGCCATCAGAAACCCGAGCTGGTGAGTTAAAACTTCCTGTGTAAGGGGGCATTTTCTCGGGGCCCAGGGGCCGTTAGTGGCCGGCTGCCTGCTGAAATGCTGCATTGCCAAATACGCCGTGCAGACCCAAGCTGGCACCATTCCAACTCCAGCCATTGGCCCCGGCACTGTCTCCTGGGCCCTTGCCACATGAACCTGGGCTGCTGATTTTGCTTACCTGGGAAAAGGGGCAGCATATGTTCAGGCCTGTGGGAGTACCGGCTGTCTGCTGAATGTCCGCATTGCGCAGGATGCCTCTGGACCTAGCTGCAACTGTGCCGAGTCCACTCGTTTGAGAGCCCAGGCCTCCATCAATCTGGCACACGAACCTGGCTGCTGAGTTGCTTACCTGGAAAGGTCACACATGTTCAGGGCCTGGGCCGAGTGACCGGCGTCTGCCACCTATGTTTTGCTTGTGCAGGATCCAAAGTTGCTATCACAAAAAATCAGGTGGTTTTAAATCCCAACGCTCACAATCTGCACACCAACCCGGGGTGCTGAGGTTTGCTTTCCTGGGAAAAAGGGGCAGCATTATGTTTAGGGGCCTGTGGCCCTGGATGCCGGCTGCCTGCTGAAATTCCCATTTCGCAGGAGCCTCGTGGTCCAAGCTGCCCCCACCGAAGGTCCGCAGTTTAAGAGTCACAAAAAGCCTGCAGAACCTGCCCTCAAAACTGACTGGTGATTACACTTCCTTTTGTAGGGGTGGGATTTCTCCTGTGCCAGGGGCCCTTGGGCCGGCTGCCTGCTGAAATCTGCATTGCCAAAACGCCGTGCAGACCCAAGCTGGCACCAGTTCCAACCCAGCCCTTTGGCCTTGCACGTGCCCTGCCATTGCACAAGGGAACCTGGCTGCTGATTTTGCTTACCCGGGAAAAAAAGGGCGCACTATGTTCAGGGCCTGTGCCCGGGTGACCGGGTGTCTGCTGAAAGTTTTGCTTGGCAGGGGCTCCGGACCCATGCAAACTCCATCAGCTTTTGAGTCCCGGGGCCTCCCCAATCTGGCACACAACCTGGGGTCTGGGTTTGCTTCCCGGAAAGGGTCACATATTTAGGGGCCTGTGGCCCTGGGACCGGCCCGTTCGCCACCGATGGCGGTGGGGATTCTCCCGGACCAAAATTGCTCCACCCAAAATCGGCTGGTTCAGAGTCCCCCAAACGCCCTCCCCGCAAATCTGCCACACCAACCTGGCTGCTGAGGTTTTTTCTTTTGGGGGAAAAAAGGGCAGCATGTTTTAAGGGGGTGGGGGGATACCGGGTGCCCGCTAAAATTTCCCATTTCCAGGATGCCCCTGGACGAAGCTGCCAACCCCGCAAAATCAGGGTGGGTTTTAGAGTCAGAAATGCCTCCCCAACCCCGGCCCCAGAAACCTGGCTGTGAGTTTCCTTCTGGAAAGGGCGGGAATTTGTTCAGGGGCCCAGGGGGGGGGTGCCGGGTTTCCCTAAAAGCTGCTTTGCAATGCCTCGACCAAGTGGACCCCCAATCCCGCTTTTGGTCCCCGGTTTCCCCCCGGGATTGCCCAAACCCGGGTGCTGGTTTTTTTACTGGGAAAGGGTCGCAATGTTCGGGGCCCCCGGGGCCCGGGTGACCGGCGTCTGCTGAATGTCCCTTGCCCCCCCCCCCCCCCCCCCCCCCCCCCCCCCCCCCCCCCCCCCCCCCCCCCCCCCGCCCAAACTGCCCCCCCAACCTGGGCTGCTGAGGTTTGGTTACTTGGGAAAAGGGTCAGCACTAGTGTTCGGGGCCTGTGCCCGGAGTGACCGGCTGTCTGCTGATATGTCGCATTGCGCAGGATTCTCCTGGACCTACGCTGCAATCTGTGCCGAGTCCAGCTCGTTTGAGATTCCCAAGCGCCTCCATCAATCTGGCACACGAACCTGGGCTGCTGAGGTTTTTCTTACCTGGAAAAGGGTCAGCACTATGTTCAGGGGGCCCGTGGCATGGAGTGACCGGCGCCTGCTGAATTCCGCATTGCGCAGATCCTCGTGGATCCAAGCTGCCCCCAAAACAAACCGCAAGTCCCCGGTTTAAGTCCAAATGCCTGCAGCAACCTGCCATCAGGAAACTGAGCTGGTTTTTTTTACACTTCCTTGTGTAGAGGTGGCATTTCTCTCCTGTGCCCCGGGGGGCCCTTTTGGGCCGGGTGCCGCTGAAATGCGCATTTTCCAAAAACGCCGTGCAGACCCAAGCGGCACCAGTTCCAACTCCAGCCCTTTGGCCTTGGCACGTGTCTCCTGCCATTCACAAACCTGGGCTGCTGAGTTTTGCTTACCTGGGAAAAGGGGCAGCATAGGGTTCAGGGGGGCCCGGGGCCCGGGGTACCGGCGTCTCTGAATTCCCATTGGCAGGATCCTCCTGGACCTACGCTGCAACTGTGCGGTCCACTCGTTTGAAGTTTTCCCAGCGCCTCCATCAATCGGCCACGAACCTGGGCGCTGAGGTTTTCTTCCTGGGAAAGGGCAGCACTAATTTCAGGGG
>NW_026995267.1:0-4170 GCF_028769735.1 Zonotrichia leucophrys gambelii
GGCGGGGGGGTAGTTTTTTTTCAGGGAAAAGGGGGCCCTGGTTTGTTTTCGGGGGCCTGTGGCTGGGAGTGGGCCGGGGCTCTAAATCACGATACGCAGGATGGTTCCCCGATGAAAGGTGGCACCAGTGCCGAGTCGGGCTGGTTGATAGAGGGAAGTGGCTCCTGCAATCTGCCAGCCAGATGAGGGCAGGTAGTTTACTTTCCCGGGAAAAGGGCCGTGTTTTGTTTGGGGCTGTGGCTGGGGTGGCCGGCTGGGTCCTGAAAATCCACGATATGCAGGATGGTTCCCAGATGAAAGGTGGCACCAGTGCCAAGTCGGGCTGGATTGATAGAGGCAAGTGGGTCCTGCAATCTGCCAGCCAGATACGGGCAGGGGCAGTTTTTACTTCCAGGGAAAAGGGCCGTGGTTTGTGTTCGGGGGCCTGTGGCTGGGAGTGGCCGGCTGGCTCCTGAAAATCCACGATACGCAGGATGGTGCCCAGATGAAAGGTGGCACCAGTGCCAAGTTGGACATGTTTTATATTACCTAGTGGCTGCTGCAATGTGCCAGCCAGATGATGGGCAGGTCAGTTTTACTTCCAGGGAAAAGGGCCGTAGATTGTTTTTGGGGACTTGTGGCTGGGAGTGGCCGGGGGCCCTGAAATCCACAATTTCGCTGATGGCTCCCAGACCCAAGGTGGCACCAGTGCCAAGTCGGGCTGGTTTGATAGAGGCAAGTGGCTCCTGCAATCTGCCAGCCAGAAGCGGGGCGGGTGAGTTTTGTTTGCCAGGGAAAAGGGCCGTGGTTTGTGTTCGGGGGCCTGTGGTGGGAGTGGCCGCTGGCTCCCCGAAAATCCACGATACGCAGGATGGTTCCCAGATGAAAGGTGGCACCAGTGCCAAGTGGGCTGGATTTGACAAGCCAAGTGGTCCTGCAAATTTTGCCAGCCAGAAGACGGGCAGGTCATTTTACTTTCCAGGAAAGGGCCGTAGTTTTTGTTTGGGGGGGGCCCGTGGCTGGGAAATGGCCGGCTGGCTCCTGAAAATCCCGATACGCAGGATGGTTCCCAGATGAAAGGTGGCACCAGTGCCAAATCGGGTGTTTGATAGAGGAAGTGGGTCCTGCAATTGCCAGCCAGATGAGGGCAGGTCAGTTTACTTCCAGGGAAAGGGCCCTAGTTTTTTTGGGGACTGTGGCTGGGAGTGGCCACTGGCCCCTAAAATCCACATTTCCGGATGGCCCAGAAAGGGGGCACCATGCCAGTCGGGCTGGTTTTATAGAGGCAAGTGGTCCTGCAATCTGCCAGCCAGAAGGGGGGGTTAGTTTTGTTGCCAGGGAAAAGGCCTGGTTTTGTTCGGGGGGCCCGTGGTGGAGTGGCCGCTGGTCCTGAAAAACCACGATAGCAGGATGGTTCCCAGATGAAAGGTGGCACCAGTGCCAAGTCGGGCTGGTTGATAGAGCAAGTGGCTCTGCAATCTGCCAGCCAGATAGGGCAGGTCAGTTTTACATTCCAGGGAAAAGGCGTTTTGTTTGGGGGGCCTGTGGCTGGGAGTGGCCGGCCCGGCTCCTGAAAATCCACGATACCAGGATGGTCCCAGATGAAAGTGGCACCAGTGCCGAGTCGGGCTGGTTTTATAGAGGGAAGTGGCTTTCCTGCAATCTGCCAGCCAAAGACGGGCAGGTCAGTTTTACTTCCGGGAAAAGGCCGTAGTTTTTGTTTGGGGCTGGGCTTGGAGTGGCCGGCTGGCTCCTGAAAATCCACGATACGCAGGATGGGCCCAGATGAAAAGGGGGCACAGTGCCGACGGGCTGGATTGATAGAGGCAAATGGCTCCCGCAATCTGCCAGCCAGATGACGGCAGGTCAGTTTTACTTCCAGGGAAAAGGGCCGTGGTTTTTGTTGGGGCCTGTGGCTGGGGGTGGCCGGCGGCCCTGAAAAACCACAAAACGCGGATGGTCCAGATGAAAGGTGGCACCCGTGCCCAAATTGGACATGTTTTATAATACCTAGTGGGTGCTGCAATGTGCCAGCCAGATGATGGGCAGGTCAGTTTTACTTCCAGGGGAAAAAGGGGCCGTAGATTGTTTTTGGGGACTTTGGCTGGGAGTGGCCGGCAGGCCCCTGAAAATCCCAATACGCTGGATGGCTCCCAGACCCCAAAGGGGGGCACCATGCCAATCGGCTTGGTTTGATAAGGCAAGTGCTCCTGCAATCTGCCGCCAGAAGCGGGCGGGTGAGTTTTGTTTGCCAGGGAAAAGGGCCGTGGTTTGTGTTCGGGGGGCCTGTGGCTGGGAGTGGCCGGCTGGCTCCTGAAAATCCACGATACGCAGGATGGTTCCCAGATGAAAGGTGGCACCAGTGCCAAGTCGGGCTGGATTGACAGAGCCAAGTGGCTCCTGCATTCTGCCAGCCAGATGACGGGCAGGTCAGTTTTACTTCCAGGAAAGGGGCCGTAGTTTGTGTTTGGGGGCCTGTGGCTGGAAGTGGCCGGCTGGCTCCTGAAAATCCACGATACGCAGGATGGTTCCCAGATGAAAGGTGGCACCAGTGCCAAGTCGGGATGTTTTGATAGAGGGAAGTGGGTCCTGCAATGTGCCAGCCAGATGATGGGCAGGTCAGTTTTACTTCCAGGGAAAAGGGCCGTAGATTGTTTTTGGGGACTTGTGGCTGGGAGTGGCCAGCTGGCCCTAAAATCCATTACGCGGATGGTCCCAGAAAGGTGGCCCATGCCAATCGGGTGGTTTGATAGAGGCAAGTGGCTCCCGCAATCTGCAGCCAAAGCGGGGGGTTAAATTTTGTTTGCCCGGGAAAAGGGCCTGGTTTGTGTTCGGGGCCCGTGGCTGGAGTGGCGGCTGGTTCTGAAAACCACGATAACCGGATGGTTCCCGGTAAGGTGGCACCAGTGCCCAAATCGGGGGGTTTTATAACCCAAATGGGTCCTGCAAATTTCCCGCCAATAGGGGGGTCAGTTTTTCTTCCGGAAAAGGGGCCCTAGATTTTTTTGGGGGGGCTGGGAGGGCCGCTGCCCCGAAAAATCCAAATACCGGGGGTGGTCCCGAAAGGTGGCCCAAAGCCAAGCGGGTGGTTTATAGAGGGGAAGTGGCTCCTGCAATCTGCCAGCCCAAAGGGGGGTTAAATTTTTTTCCAGGGAAAAAGGGGGTGGTTTTTTTCGGGGGGCCCGTGGTGGGAGTGGCCGGTGGCTCCCGAAAATCCCATAGCAGGGGGTTCCCAGATGAAAGGTGGCACCAGTGCCAAGTGGCTGGTTTTATAAGAGGCAAGTGGCTCCTGCAATCTGCCAGCCAGATGCGGGGCGGGGCAGTTTTACTTCCAGGGGAAAAGGGCCCTAGTTTTGTTGGGGACTGTGGCTGGGAGTGGCCGTGGCCCTGAAAACCACGATACCAGGATGGTCCCAGAGAAAAGGGGGCACCAGTGCCGAGTCCGGCTGGTTTGATAGAGGCAAGTGGCTCCTGCAATCTGCCAGCCAGATGAGGCAGGTCAGTTTTTTCTTCCGGGAAAAGGGGCCCTAGTTTTGTTTGGGGACCTGTGGCTGGGAGTGGCCGCCCGGTCCTGAAAATCCACATACCAGGATGGGCCCAGATGAAAGTGGCACCAGTGCCGAGTCGGGCTGTTTGATAGAGGCAAGTGGCTCCTGCAAAACTGCCAGCCAGAAGGGGGCGGTAGTTTGTTTCCAGGGAAAAGGGCGTGGTTTTTTTTCGGGGGCTGTGGCTGGGAGTGGCCGCTGGCTCCTGAAAATCCCCCGATACAGGATGGTTCCAGATGAAAGGTGGCACCAGTGCCAAGCGGGCTGGATTGATAGAGGCAAGTGGCTCCTGCAATCTGCAGCCAGATGACGGGAGGTCAGTTTTACTCCCGGGAAAAGGGCCGTGTTTTGTTGGGGGCCTGTGGCTGGGGGTGGCCGCTGGCTCCTGAAAATCCACGATACCAGGATGGTTTCCCAGATGAAAGAGGCCAGGCCCCCCCCCCCCCCCAAGTTTTCGTGGTGTTTGATAGAGGCAAATGGCTCCTGCAATCTGCCAGCCCGAAGGGGCGGTCGTTTTTTCCAGGGAAAAGGGCCGTAGTTTTTTGGGGTTTTGCTGGAGTGCCGGCGGCCCTGAAAAATCCCCAAAAACCGGGTGGTTTTCCAAAAAAATTTGGGACCCTCCAGCGGCTGGTTTAAGAGGAAAATG
>NW_026995268.1:0-4165 GCF_028769735.1 Zonotrichia leucophrys gambelii
GTGCCACCTTTCATCTGGGACCATCCTGCGTATCGTGGATTTTCAGGAGCCAGCCGGCCACTCCCAGCCACAGGCCCCCGAACACAAACCACGGCCCTTTCTCCTGGCAAACAAATCTCACCCACCCCGCTTCTGGCTGGCAGATTGCAGGAGCCACTTGCCTCTATCAATCCAGCCCGACTTGGCACTGGTGCCACCTTTCATCTGGGAACCATCCTGCGTATCGTGGATTTTCAGGAGCCAGCCGGCCACTCCCAGCCACAGGCCCCCGAACACAAACCACGGCCCTTTTCCCTGGAAAAAAAAAACTTACCCACCCCGCTTCTGGCTGGCAGATTGCAGGAGCCATTTGCCTCTATCAAACCAGCCCGACTTGGCACTGGTGCCACCTTGGGTCTGGGAGCCATCCTGCGTATTGTGGATTTTCAAGGGCCAGCCGGCCACTCCCAGCCACAGGCCCTCAAACACAAACTGCGGCCCTTTTCCCTGGAAGTAAAACTGACCTGCCCGTCATCTGGCTGGCAGATTGCAGGAGCCACTTGCCTCTATCAATCCAGCCCGACTCGGCACTGGTGCCGCTTTCATCTGGGCGCCATCCTGCGTATCGTGGATTTTCAGGAGCCAGACGGCCACTCCCAGCCACAGGCCCCCGAACACAAACCACGGCCCTTTTCCCTGGCACACAAAACTTACCCAACCCGCTTCTGGCTGGCAGATTGCAGGAGCCACTTCCCTCTATCAAACCAGCCCACTGCACTGGTGCCACCTTTATCTGGAACCATCCTGCGTATGTGGATTTTCAGGAGCCAGCCGGCCACTCCCAGCCACAGGCCCAACAAACCACGGCCCTTTTCCTGGAAAAAAAAATACCACCCCGCTCTGGCTGGCAGATTGCAGGAGCCATTTGCCTCTTCAACCAGCCCGACTTGGCACTGTGCACTTTCTGGGACCACCGCGTATTTGGATTTTCAGGGGCCAGCCGCCACTCCCAGCACAGCCCAAATAAACACGGCCCTTTTCCCTGGAAAAAACACCGCCGTTTCGGCTGCAATGCAGGCCACTTGGTCATCAAACCGCCCAACTTGGCACTGGTGCCACTTTCATCTGGGAACCATCCTGGTATGTGGATTTTCAGAGCAGCGGCCACTCCCAGCCACAGGCCCCCAAACACAAATACGCCTTTCCCTGGAAGTAAAACTGACCTCCGTCATCTGGTGGCAGATTGCAGACCACTTCTCTATCAACCAGCCCATGCACTGTGCCACCTTTATCTGGATTCATCCTGCGTACGTGGATTTTCAGGAGCCAGCGGCCACTCCCAGCCACAGGCCCCCAACACAAACCGGCCCTTTTCCCTGGAAAAAACTACCCCCGCTTCTGGCTGGCAGATTGCAGGACCACTTGCCTCTATCAACCAGCCCGACTTGGCACTGGTGCCACCTTTCATCTGGGGCCATCCTGCGTATGTGGATTTTCAGGAGCCAGCCGGCCACTCCCAGCCACAGCCCCCAACACAATCCACGGCCCTTTCCCTGGAAAAAACTGACCCCCCGCTTCTGGCTGGCAGATTGCAGGAGCCACTTGCCTCTATCAATCCAGCCAGACTCGGCACTGGTGCCACCTTTCATCTGGAACCATCCTGCGTATCGTGGATTTTCAGGAGCCAGCCGGCCACTCCCAGCCACAGGCCCCCGAACACAAACCACGGCCCTTTTCCCTGGCAAACAAAACTTACCCACCCCGCTTCTGGCTGGCAGATTGCAGGAGCCACTTGCCTCATATCAAACCAGCCCGACTTGGCACTGGTGCCACCTTGGGTCTGGAGCCATCCTGCGTATTGTGGATTTTCAGGGGCCAGCCGGCCACTCCCAGCCACAAGTCCCCAAACAAATCTACGGCCCTTTTCCCTGGAAGTAAAACTGACCTGCCCGTCATCTGGCTGGCAGATTGCAGGAGCCACTTGCCTCTATCAATCCAGCCCGACTCGGCACTGGTGCCAGCTTTCATCTGGGAACCATCCTGCGTATCGTGGATTTTCAGGAGCCAGCCGGCCACTCCCAGCCACAGGCCCCCGAACACAAACCACGGCCCTTTTCCCTGGCAACAAAACTTACCCCCCGCTTCTGGCTGGCAGATTGCAGGAGCCACTTCCCTCTATCAAACCAGCCCGACTCGGCACTGGTGCCACCTTTCATCTGGGAACCATCCTGCGTATCGTGGATTTTCAGGAGCCAGCCGGCCACTCCCAGCCACAGGCCCCCGAACACAAACCACGGCCCTTTTCCGTGGCAAAAAAAAATTACCCACCCCGCTTCTGGCTGGCAGATTGCAGGAGCCATTTGCCTCTCTCAAACCAGCCCGACTTGGCACTGGTGCCACCTTGGGTCTGGGAGCCATCCTGCGTATTGTGGATTTTCAGGGGCCAGCCAGCCACTCCCAGCCACAAGTCCCCAAATACAATCTACGGCCCTTTTCCCTGGAAGTAAAACAGACCTGCCCATTATCTGGCTGGCACACTGCAGCAGCCACTTGGTAACATCAAACCTGCCCAACTTGGCACTGGTGCCACCTTTCATCTGGGAACCATCCTGCGTATCGTGGATTTTCATGAGCCAGCTGGCCACTCCCAGCCACAGGCCCCCAAACACAAACTACGGCCCTTTCCCTGGCAACAAAACTTAACCACCCCGCTTCTTGCTGCAGATTGCAGGAGCCACTTGCCTCTATCAAACCACCCTGACTTGAGCACTGGTGCTCACCTTTCATCTGGGAACCATCCTGCGTATGGTCGATTTTCAGGAGCCAGCGGCCACTCCCAGCCACAGGCCCCCAAACAAATTCTACGGCCCTTTTCCCTGGAAGTAAAACTGACCTGCCCGTCATCTGGCTGACAGATTGCAGGAGCCACTTGCCTCTATCAAACCAGCCCGACTTGGCACTGGTGTCCACATTGTCTGGGAACCATCCTGCGTAATGTGGATTTTCAGGGCCAGCCGGCCACTCCAGCCACAGGCCCTCAAACACAAACTGCGGCCCTTTTTCCCTGGAAGTAAAACTGACCTGCCCGTCATCTGGCTGGCAGATTGCAGGAGCCACTTGCCTCTATCAATCCAGCCCGACTCGGCACTGGTGCCACCTTTCATCTGGGCGCCATCCTGCGTATCGTGGATTTTCAGGAGCCAGACGGCCACTCCCAGCCACAGCCCCCGAACACAAACACAGCCCTTTTCCCTGCACACAAAACTTACACACCCGCTTCTGGCTGGCAGATTGCAGGAGCCACTTCCTCTATCAAACCAGCCCAACTCGACACTGGTGCCACCTTTCATCTGGGAACCATCCTGCGTATCGTGGATTTTCAGGAGCCAGCCGGCCACTCCCAGCCACAGGCCCCCGAACACAAACCACGGCCCTTTTCCGTGGCAAAAAAAAATTACCCACCCCGCTTCTGGCTGGCAGATTGCAGGAGCCATTTGCCTCTCTCAAACCAGCCCGACTTGGCACTGGTGCCACCTTGGTCCTGGGAACCATCCGCTATATTTTGGATTTCAGGGCCAGCCAGCCACTCCCAGCCACAAGTCCCCAAAAACAATCTACGGCCCTTTTCCTGGAAGTAAAACAGACCTGCCGATTATGGCTGGCACATGACAGCCCCTTGGTAAAATCAAACCTGCCCAATTTGGGACTGGTGCCACCTTTTTATCTGGGGAAACCATCCCGCTACGTTATTTTCATGACAAGCTGGCCATCCCACCAGCCCCCAAACCAAACTACGGCCCTTTTTCCCCGGGGAAATAAAACTACTACCCCTCTCTGGTGGCAGATTGCAGGGTCCACTTGCCCATCAAACCAGCCCCACCGGGACGGTGCCACCTTTATCTGGGATTTCATCCGCGTACGTGGATTTTCAGGGGCCACCGGCCAAAACCCAGCCCCAGGCCCCCCAACACAAACCACGGCCCCCTTTTCCCCGGGAAAAAAAACTCACCCACCCCGCTTCTGGCTGGGGATTGCAGGGGCCCCTTGCCTCTATCAAACCAGCCCCCACTTGGCATGGGGCCACCTTGGGTCTGGAGCCCTCCGGTATCGTGTTTTTTTAGGAGCCGGGCCACTCCCCGCCACAGGCCCCCAACACAAACCACGGCCCTTTTCCCCGGGAAAAAAA
>NW_026995269.1:0-4154 GCF_028769735.1 Zonotrichia leucophrys gambelii
CTCCCCCGACGGCCCGGTGCCACCTTTCATCTGGGGAACCCTCCTGCACGGGATTTTCAGGAGCCACCGGCCACTCCCAGCCCCAGGCCCCCCAAAAAAACTACGGCCCTTTCCCCCGGAAAAAAACTGACCTGCCTCCTGGCGGGAGATTCAGGGGGCCCCTTCCCCAAAACACCAGCCCGACTCGGCACTGGTGCCACCTTTCATCTGGGGAAAAACCTCCCGCGTATGTGGGTTTTCAGGGCCAGCCGGCACTCCCCCCAGGCCCCCAACACAACCAGGGCCCCTTTTTCCCGGAAGTAAAACTGCCCGCCCGTCATTGGCTGGAGATTGAAGCCACTTCTTTTTCAAACCCGCCGACTCGGACTTGCCACCTTTTATCGGGAACCTCCTGGGATCGTGGATTTCGGAGCCAGCCGGCACTCCAGCCACAGGCCCCCCCAACACAAACCACGGCCCTTTTCCCTGGCAAACAAAACTCACCCGCCCCGCTTCTGGGTGGGAATTTCAGGGGCACTTTTCCCTATCAAAACCCGCCTGACCGCCACTGGTGCCACCTTTATTGGGAACCATCCCGGTATCGTGATTTTTAGGAGCCGCCGGAAAATCCCAGCCCCAGGCCCCCAAAAAAAACTACGGCCCTTTTCCCTGGAATAAAAAGGGGCCTGCTTTATCTGGGGGCAAATTTCAGGACCACTTCCTCTACAAACCAGCCGACTGCACTGGGGCCACTTTCATCTTGAACCCCCTGCGTAAGGATTTTTAGGAGCCAGCCGGGCCCCTCCCCGCCACAGGCCCCCCCAAAAACAAACTCGGCCCCTTTCCCTGGAAAAACTGACCTGCCCATCTTTTGGCTTCAGATTGCGGAACCACTTCCCCAAAAGCCCACTTTGGGACTGGTGCCACCTTTATCTGGGGAAACCCCCTGCATCTGGATTTTCAGGACCAGCCGGGCCACCCAGCCACAGGCCCCCAAAAACAAAAAACGGCCCCCCTTCCCCGGAATTTAAAACTGACTCCCTCTTTTGGCGGGAATTGCAGGGGCCCTTGTCTATAAACCCCCTGACTCGGACTGGTGCCACCTTTCATCTGGGAACCTCCTGTGTCGGGATTTTTAGGGGCCCGGCGGCCACTCCCAGCCTCAGGGCCCAAACAAATACTACGCCCTTTTTTCCCCGGAAATTTAAAAATGACCGCCCCCCATCTGGGTGGCAGATTGCGACCCATTCCCTTATCAAACCACCCGACTTGGCAGGGCCCCCTTTTACTGGGAACCCTCCTGGTATCGGGATTTTCAGGGGCCCGGGGGCCCCCTCCCAGCCCAACCCCGAACAAAAACACGGCCCTTTCCCTGGAAAATAAAACTGACCTCCCGCCTGGCGGCAATTGCAGGAGCACTTGCCTTATCATTTTCCCGCCAAATGGCACGGGGCCACCTTTCATCTGGGAACCCTCCGCGTTTGTGGATTTTTTAGGGGAGCCGGGCCACCCCAGCCACAGGCCCCCGAACCAAACCCGGGCCCTTTTCCGGCAAACAAAACCACCCGCCCCGCTTCTGGCTGGCAGATTTCAGGAGACACTTCCCTCTATCAAAACCCGCCCGACTCGACGCTGGGGCCCCCTTTTTCTGGGAACCCTCTGCGTATCGTGGATTTTCAGGAGCCAGCCGCCCTCCCAACAATGTCCCCCAAAAAAATACTACGGCCCCCCCTTTTTTTTCCCTGGGAAATAAAAAAAGACCTGCCCACTTTTGGGTGGCAGATTACAGGGGCCCCTTGCCCTTCAAAACCCCCCCGACTCGCACGGTGCCACCCTTTTATCTGGGAACCATCCCGCGTATCGTGGATTTTCAGGAGCCACGGAAACTCCCCCCACAGGTCCCAATCACAAACCCCCGGCCCTTTTCCCCGGAAAAAAACTGACCTCCGCATTGGCTGGCAATTGCAGGGGCCACTTGCTTTTATCAAACCACCTGACTCGTACGGTCCACCTTTCATCTGGGGAAACCCTCCGCGTATGTGGTTTTTTAGGGCCACCGGCCACTCCCCGCCACAGGCCCCCCAACACAAACCCCGGGCCCTTTTTCCGGAAAACAAAAATCACCCCCCCGTTTGGTGGCAGATTGCAGGGAATTCCCCATATCAATCCAGCCCGACCTCCCACTGGGGGCACCTTTCATTGGAACCATCCGGTATCGTGGATTTTCAGGAGCCAGCCGGAAACTCCCAGCCCAGGCCCCCAAACACAAACTCGGCCCTTTTCCCGGAATAAAATCCTCGTGTCATCTGGCTGGGAGATTGCAGGAGCCCCTTGCCTCTTCAAACCAGTCCGATCGACACTGGGGCCACATTTATCTCTGAACCATCCTGCTATCATGGAATTTTTTAGGGCCAGCCGGGCCCCTCCCAGCCCCCAGGCCCCCCAAAAAAAAAACTACGGCCCCTTTTCCCCCGGGAAATTTAAAAATGACCTGCCCATCTTCTGGGGTGGCCCGATTTTCTGGAACCACTTGGCTCCTCAAACTAGCCCCTCTTGGCAAATGGTGCCACCTTTTATCTGGGAACCATCCTGCGTATCAAAGGATTTTCAGGGGCCAGCCGGCCCAGCCACAGGCCCCCAACAAAACTACGGCCCTTTTCCCTGGAAAAAACTGACCCGCCCGCTTCTGGCTGGCAGATTGCAGGACCACTTGGCTCATCAAACCTAGCCACTGGCACTGGTGCCACCTTTCATCTGGGAACCATCTGCGTATCGTGGATTTTCAGGAGCCAGCCGGCACTCCCAGCCACAGGCCCCCAAACACAAAACCACGGCCCTTTTCCCTGGAATAAAACTACCGCCCGTCTTGGCTGGCAGATTGCAGGACCACTTGCCTCTATCAAACCAGCCCGACTTGGCACTGGTGCCACTTTCATCTGGGAACCATCCTGCGTATCGTGGATTTTCAGGAGCCAGCCGGCCATCCCAGCCACAGGCCCCCAAACAAATACTACGGCCCTTTCCCTGGAATAAAACTGACCTGCCCTTTCTGGCTGGCAGATTGCAGGAGCCACTTGCTCTATCAAACCAGCCCGACTGGCACTGGTGCCACCTTTCATCTGGGAACCATCTGCTATCGTGGATTTTCAGGAGCCAGCGGCCACTCCCAGCCACAGGCCCCCAACACAAACCACGGCCCTTTTCCCTGGCAAACAAAACTACCTCCCGCTTCTGGCTGGCAGATTGCAGAGCCACTTGCTCTATCAAACCAGCCCGACTGGCACTGGTGCCACCCTTTTATCTGGGAACCATCCTGCGTATCGTGGATTTTCAGGAGCCAGCCGGCCACTCCCAGCCACAGGCCCCCAACACAAACTACGGCCCTTTTCCCTGGAAGTAAAACTGACCTGCCCGTCTCTGGCTGGCAGATTGCAGGAGCCACTTGCTCTATCAAACCAGCCCGACTTGGCACTGGTGCCACCTTTCATCTGGGAACCATCCTGCGTATCGTGGATTTTCAGGAGCCAGCCGGCCACTCCCAGCCACAGGCCCCCAACACAAACACGGCCCTTTTCCCTGGCAAAAAAACTCACCCGCCCCGCTTCTGGCTGGCAGATTGCAGGAGCCACTTGCCTCTATCAAACCAGCCCGACTCGCACTGGTGCCACCTTTCATCTGGGAACCATCCTGCGTATCGTGGATTTTCAGGAGCCAGCGGCCACTCCCAGCCACAGGCCCCCGAACACAAACCACGGCCCCTTTCCCTGGCAAAAAAACTACCCCCCCGCTTCGGGCTGGAGGATTGCAGGAGCCACTTGATTCTATCAAACCAGCCCGACTCGCACTGGTGCCACCTTTCATCTGGGAACCATCCTGCGTATCGTGGATTTTCAGGAGCCAGCCGGCCACTCCCAGCACAGCCCCAAACACAAACTACGGCCCTTTTCCCTGGAATAAAACTGCACGCCCACTTCTGGCTGGCAGATTGCAGGAGCCACTTGCCTCATATCAAACAGCCCGACTGGCACTGGTGCCACCTTTCATCTGGGAACCATCCTGCGTATCGTGGATTTTCAGGAGCCAGCCGGCCACTCCCAGCCACAGGCCCCCAAACACAAACACGGCCCTTTTCCCTGGAAGTAAAACTGACCTGCCCGTCTCTGGCTGGCAGATTG
>NW_026995270.1:0-4152 GCF_028769735.1 Zonotrichia leucophrys gambelii
TTTCATACCCCTGGAGTGTTTCAGACACCACGAGGCCCCACCAGCCCCCGAAAAAAGTCCCGCATCCCCTTTCAGGGCACTCCCTTTAAACCCCCCCGGCCTTTATTGGAACCATCCTGCGTATCGTGGATTTTCAGGAGCCAGCCGGCCACTCCAGCCACAGGCCCCCGACAAAAAACCGTTTTCCCTGGCAAAAAACTAACCCCCGCTTCTGGCTGGCAAATTGCAGGACCCCGCCCCCCCCCCCCATATAAACCACCCGATCCACTGGTGCACTTTATTGGAACCATCCTGACCTGGATTTTTCAGGAGCAGCCGCCACTCCCAGCCACAGGCCCCGAACACAAAACCGGCCCTTTTCCCTGAACAAAACTCACCGCCCCGCTTCTGGCTGCAGATTGCAGGAGCCACTTGCCTCTATCAACCACCCGACTCGGCACTGGTGCCACCTTTCATCTGGGAACCATCCTGCGTATCGTGGATTTTCAGGAGCCAGCCGGCCACTCCCAGCCACAGGCCCCAAACACAAACCACGGCCCTTTTCCCTGGAAGTAAAACTGACCCGCCCGTCTCTGGCTGGCAGATTGCAGGAGCCACTTGCCTCTATCAATCCAGCCCGACTCAGCACTGGTGCCACCTTTCATCTGGGAACCATCCTGCGTATCGTGGATTTTCAGGAGCCAGCCGGCCACTCCCAGCCACAGGCCCCCAAACACAAACTACGGCCCTTTTCCTGGAAAAAAACTACCGCCCCTTCTGGCTGGCAGATTGCAGGAGCCACTTGCCTCTATCAAACCAGCCCGACTCGGCACTGGTGCCACCTTTCATCTGGGAACCATCCTGCGTATCGTGGATTTTCAGGAGCCAGCCGGCCACTCCCAGCCACAGGCCGAAAAACACAAACTACGGCCCTTTTCCCAGGCAACAAAACTCACCCGCCCCGCTTCTGGCTGGCAGATTGCAGGAGCCACTTGCCTCTATCAAACCACCCGACTCGGCACTGGTGCCACTTTCATCTGGGACCATCCTGCGTATCGTGGATTTTCAGGAGCCAGCCGGCCACTCCCAGCCACAGGCCCCAAACACAACCACGGCCCTTTTCCCTGGAAGTAAAACTGACCTGCCCTATCTGGCTGGCAGATTGCAGGAGCCACTTGCCTCTATCAAACCAGCCCGACTCGCACTGGTGCCACCTTTCATCTGGGAACCATCCTGCGTATCGTGGATTTTCAGGAGCCAGCCGGCCACTCCCAGCCACAGGCCCCCAACACAAACCACGGCCCTTTTCCCTGGAAAAAACTCACCTGCGCCGCATCTGGCTGGCAGATTGCAGGAGCCACTTGCCTCTATCAAACCAGCCCGACTCGGCACTGGTGCCACCTTTCATCTGGGAACCATCCTGCGTATCGTGGATTTTCAGGAGCCAGCCGGCCACACCCAGCCACAGGCCCCCAAACACAACACACGCCCTTTTCCCTGGCAAATAAAACTTACCCACCCGCTTCTGGCTGGCGAGATTGCAGGAGCCACTTGCCCTATCAAACCAGCCCACTTGGCACTGGTGCCACCTTGGGTCTGGGACCATCCTGCGTATTGTGGATTTTCAGGAGCCAGCCGGCCACTCCAGCCACAAGGCCCCCAAAATAATCTACGGCCTTTCCTGGAAGTAAAAACTGACCTGCCCTCATCTAGCTGGCACATTGCAGCAGCCACTTGGTAATATCAAACCGTCCCAACTTGGCACTGGTGCCACCTTTCATCTGGGAACCATCCTGCGTATCGTGGATTTTCAGGAGCCAGCCGGCCACTCCCAGCCACAGGCCCCCAAACACAAACCACGGCCCTTTTCCCTGGAATAAAACTGACCCTGCCCGCTTCTGGCTGGCAGATTGCAGGAGCCACTTGCCTCATATCAACCAGCCGACTCGGCACTGGTGCCACCTTTCATCTGGGAACCATCCTGCGTATCGTGGATTTTCAGGAGCCAGCCGCCACTCCCAGCCACAGGCCCCAAAAAAAACACGGCCCTTTTCCCTGGAATAAAACGTCCTCGCCCTGCATCTGGCTGGCAGATTGCAGGAGCCACTTCCTCATATCAAACCAGCCCGACTGGCACTGGTGCCACCTTTCATCTGGGAACCATCCTGCGTATCGTGGATTTTCAGGAGCCAGCCGGCCACTCCCAGCCACAAGGCCCCAAACACAAACTACGGCCCTTTTCCCTGGAATTAAAACTGACCTGCCCTCTTCTGGCTGGCAGATTGCAGGAGCCACTTGGCTCTATCAAACCAGCCAGACTTGGCACTGGTGCCACCTTTCATCTGGGAACCATCCTGCGTATCGTGGATTTTCAGGAGCCCGCCGGCACTCCCAGCCTCAGGCCCCAAACACAAACTACGGCCCTTTTCCCTGGAATAAAACTGACCTGCCCCACTCTGGCTGGCAGATTGCAGGGACCACTTGCCTCTATCAAACCAGCCCACTGGCACTGGTGCCACCTTCATGGGAACCATCCTGCGTATCGTGATTTTCAGGAGCCAGCCGGCCACTCCCAGCCACAGGCCCCAACACAAACCACGGCCCTTTTCCCTGGCAAACAAAACTACCCCCCCGCTTCTGCTGGCAGATTGCAGAGCCACTTCCTCTATCAAACCAGCCCGACTGCACTGGTGCCACCTTTCATCTGGGAGCCATCCTGCGTATCGTGGATTTTCAGGAGCCAGCCGGCCACTCCCAGCCACAGGCCCCCAAACAAATCCACGGCCCTTTTCCCTGGAATAAAAACTGACCTGCCCGATCTTCTGGCTGGCAGATTGCAGGAGCCACTTGCCTCTATCAAACCAGCCCGACTTGGCACTGGTGCCACCTTTCATCTGGGAACCATCCTGCGTATCGTGGATTTTCAGGAGCCAGCCGGCCACTCCCAGCCACAGGCCCCCAAACAAATACTACGGCCCTTTTCCCTGGAATTAAAACTGACCTGCCCACTTTGGCTGGCAGATTGCAGGGCCACCTCCTCTATCAAACCACCCGACTCGACACTGGTGCCACCTTTCATCTGGGAACCATCCTGCGTATCGTGGATTTTCAGGAGCCAGCCGGCCACTCCCAGCCACAGGCCCCCAAACACAAACCACGGCCCTTTACCCTGGAAGTAAAACTGACCTGCCTGTCATCTGGCTGGCAGATTGCAGGAGCCACTTGCCTCTATCAATCCAGCCCGACTCGGCACTGGTGCCACCTTTCATCTGGGAACCATCATGTGTATCGTGGATTTTCAGGAGCCAGCCGCCACTCCCAGCCACAGGCCCCCGAAAAAAACCACGGCCCATTTCCCTGCAAACAAAACTCACCCGCCCGCTTCTGGCTGGCAGATTGCAGAGCCACAACCCTTATCAACCTGCCCGACTCGGCACTCGTGCCACCTTTCATCTGGAACCATCCTGCGTATTGTGGATTTTCAGGAGCCAGCCGGCCACTCCCAGCCACAGGCCCCAACACAAATACGCCCTTTACCTGGAATTAAAACTGACTGCCCATCTTCGGCTGGCAATTGCAGGAACCACTTGGCCCCTCTCAAACCAGCGCAACTGGCACTGGTGCCACCTTTCATCTGGGAACCATCCTGCGTATCGTGATTTTCAGGAGCCAGCGGCCACTCCCAGCCACAGGCCCCCAAACACAAACCACGGCCCTTTTCCCTGGAAGTAAAACGGACCTGCCCGTCATCTGGCCGGCAGATTGCAGGAGCCACTTGCCTCTATCAATCCAGCCCGACTCAGCACTGGTGCCACCTTTCATCTTAGAACCATCCTGCGTATCGTGGATTTTCAGGAGCCAGCCGGCCACTCCCAGCCACAGGTCCCCGAACACAACCACGGCCCTTTTCCCTGGCAAAAAAACTCCCCCCCCTTCTGGCTGGCAGATTGCAGGAGCCACTGCCCCATATCAAACCATCCACTCGCACTGGTGCCACCTCTCATCTGGGAACCATCCTGCGTATCGTGGATTTTCAGGAGCCAGCCGGCCACTCCCAGCCACAGGCCCCCGAACACAAACCACGGCCCTTTTCCCTGGCAAAAAACTCACCCGCCCCCCCTCTGGCTGGCAGATTGCAGGAGCCACTTGCCCTACAAACCACCCCGACTCGAC
>NW_026995271.1:0-4151 GCF_028769735.1 Zonotrichia leucophrys gambelii
ACATAATGGTCAAAGTTCTCAGAGAGTGGAGAGAAGTAAAGGTACAGAAAAAAGAATAAAACAAATCCAGAAAAATAGGCAAATTTTAACAGTCTTCTGTGAGAACATTAGGACACAAGATTTCTTTGAAATGAGTAACGCAAGGGACATTTAAACGCAGTCAAATCAGGCCGACATTGCATTGGAGCCAGCATGGGTCGGGGAACAATCCTGTGTATCGTGGATTTTCGGGAGCCAGCTGCCCCTACCAACTACAGACACCAAACACAAACGACGGCCCTTTTCCCTTGAAAAAAAACTCAGCTGCCCCGCTTCTGGATGGCAGATTGCAGGAGTCACATGGTACTATCAAACCAGAAACGACTTGGCACTGGTGCCACCATTCATCTGGAAACCAACCTGCGTATCGTGGATTTTCAGGAGCCCGCTGCCCCTCCCTACTCCTCCCCCCAAAAAAAACCCGCCGCCCTTTTCCCTCGAAACAAAACTCACCAGCCCAGCTTCTGGACTGCTGATTGCAGGAGCCACATGGTTCTATCAAACCAACCCGACTTGGCACTGGTGCCAGCTTGGGTCTGGAAACCATCCTGCATATCGTGGAGTTTGATCAGCCAGCCAGCCACTCCCAGCCACAGGCCCCCAATCACAAACCTCGACCAGTTCCCTGCAAAGAAAATAACCCCCCCGGCTTATGCATGGCAGATTCCAGGAGCCACTTGGTACTATCAAACCAGCCCGACTTGGCACTGGTTCCCCCTGGGGTCTGGGAGCCATCCTGCGCGGCGTGGATTTTCAGGAGCCAGCCGGCCACTCCCAGCCACAGGGCCCCAAACACAAGCCACAGCCCTTTTCCCTGGAAAAAAAACTCAGCTGACCCGCTACTTGCTGCCAGATATCAGGAGCCACTTTGTACTATCATAGCAGTCCGACATGGCAGTGGTGCCCCCTTGGGTCTGGGAACCATCCTGCGCGGCGTGGATTTTCAGGAACAAGCCGGCCACTCCCAGCCACAGGCCCCAAAACACAAACTACGGAAATTTTCCCTGGAAGTAAAACTGACCTGCCCATCTTCTGGCCGACAGATAGCAGGAGTCACTTGGCTCTATGAAACCAGCCCGACTTGGCACTGGTGCCACCTTTCATCTGGGAACCATCCTGCGTATCTTGGATTTTCAGGAGCCATCCGGCCTCTCCCAGCCACAGGCCCACAAACAGATACCACGGCCCTTTTCCCTGGAAAGAAAACTCAGCTGCCCCGCTTCTGGATGGTAGATTGCAGGAGCCACTTTGTGCTATCAAACCAGCCCGACTCCGCACTGGTGCCCCCTTGGGTCTGGGAACCATCCTGCCCGGCGTGGATTTTCAGGAGCCAGCCGGCCACTCCCAGCCACAGGCCCCCAAACACAAAACACCGCCCTTTTTCCCTGGCAAACAAAACTCACCCACCCCGCTTTCTGGCTGGCAGATTGCAGGAGCCACTTGCGTCTATGAAACCAGCCCGACTCCGCACTGTTGCCACCTTTCATCTGGGAACCATCCTGCGCGGCCTGGATTTTCAGGAGCCAGCTGGCCACTCCCAGCCGCAGGCCCCCAAACACAAACCACGGCCTATTTCCCTGGCAAACAAAACTAGACAAATCTGGGACTTTTTTACCAACTAAAATTGTTTGAATAATCTGGTCATAATAATTGATTTCTACAAGGAATTTTTAAAATCTTTCTTCGAGTTCAGAAAGTCCAGGACTGAGGTCTTTTTCTTCCCTTATCAATATTGCAATGAAATTGATAAATAAAGACCAACTCTTTATTTTTCTTTTTAACCCAAGTAGATAATTACTATTCATTAATCCATTTTGTGGACCAATATTTGCCATTCTGATGTAAGTTGTCACTTCTTTACAATAGACATTCTGTGACTATGTTGACAAGTCTTGGGTGATGATCCTAACTGGTCTTAGATACACATAGGGGGAAATTTCCTCAACCAGTGTCAGTCCTGAGCATGCGTAAAAGAAGGTCTTTCTGTAGCTGGGAATTTTCCCATGAAAGGGATTCAGTTAGGGAAGAGACACTTGTCCCAGAGTTTTACATTCTTCTTGAACACTGCTTAAGGAACATGGATCCCATGTCCATTTGGATCTCTGTCTGCACAGAACTTTGTCATGCCAGTGCTTGAAATGCATCTCGAAGAGAATTCACTACACAGAATGAATGATAGTGGTAGGGCTCAGTGGGGCTCACCAGGCCCAACCCCCCCTGTTCAACCAGGATACCTAGAGCCTCTTGCCCGCGATTCTATCTGGGTGTACTTTTAAATGTCTTCTAAGATCCAGGCTTCAGAAGCTTTCTGGGGAGTCCTGTGCCGCGGTTCAGTCACCCTCACAGTAAAACATCATTTGGTGATGTTCATAGGCAATCTCCTGTATTTCAGTGTGTGCCCACTGCCTCTTGTCTTTTCACTCAGCATCACTTAAAAGACACTGGCTCCCTCCCTTTTGCATTATTGCTTCCCGTATGTATGTGTCATGCCATGTAGAGAAATGTAAAAAACACTCCACTGTATGTCCATTGCAGAAGTTCAATTTTTCAAAGACCAAACAAAGTTGTCCAAAACTCTTCACCGAAGTGTGTTTGAAAAAGTAGGAGTTAGCAAGTAATGTTTCTATATATCAATGCGATACAATCTATGTTGCTGCCTTCATTCGTCAGCTTTCGAAGCGCCCTGCAACTTCCGCTGCGGGCAAAAAGAGGCTTCTTCGCGCAAAGGCGACTTGTCCGGTCCCTAATAGCATTTGAAGAGGCGCTCTGCGAAATGTGCCGGACTGCAGTCTTAGCTACGGAAACTCCTACTTTGTCTTTCGGTTTTTGTCCACATCCCAAATTCGTAAAAAATTTTTCCACTATGTCTGGCAAGGAGAACTGGTAAGGCTGAAAAACATCTCCCATCGTGTTTACATGTTGCAGAGAAGTTTACAGAGTGTTTTGCAGGAAGAAAAAAAAGTATCCAAAACACCCTCCAATCCGAATGTTCATGTGTTTGGAAAAGGTAGGAGAGTGGTAAGGTACTGTTTTCTATCAGTTTGCAAGCTGCGCACACAATCCTAGTGTTGTGCAGCTTCATTCTTCACCTTTCCGAAGCAGCCGCACTCTCCAGCTGCCGGAGGCGAAGAAGCGGCTTCTTCGGCAAAGGCGATTGTGCCGGTCACAGTGCACTCCAGTGCGGCGGCTTCTGCCGAAATGTGCCCCGGACCGGCGCTTAGCTCCGGGGACATCCGTACCTTCTTCTTTCGGGACTTTTGTGGTCTACATCATTGCAAAAAACTATTCCACTATGTCTGGCAAGGAGAAACTGTGCCTGCACAGAAAACACCTCCCATCGTGTTGTACATGTTGCAGAGAGGTTTGCAGAGTGTTTTGCAAGAAGAAAAACAAAGTTGTCCAAAACACCTTCCAACCGAATGTTCATGTGTTTGGAAAAGGTAGGAGAGTGGTAAGGTACTGTTTTCTATCAGTTTGCAAGCTGCGCACACAATCCTAGTGTTGTGCAGCTTCATTCGTCACCTTTCCGAAGCAGCCGCACTCTCCAGCTGCCGGAGGCGAAGAAGCGGCTTCTTCGCGCAAAGGCGATTGTGCCGGTCACAGTGCACTCCAGTGCGGCGGCTTCTGCCGAAATGTGCCCGGGACCGGCGCTTAGCTCCGGGGACATCCGTACCTTCTTCTTTCGGGACTTTTGTGGTCTACATCATTGCAAAAAACTATTCCACTATGTCTGGCAAGGAGAAACTGTGCCTGCACAGAAAACATCTCCCATCGTGTTGTACATGTTGCAGAGAGGTTTGCAGAGTGTTTTGCAAGAAGAAAAACAAAGTTGTCAAAACACCTTCCAACCGAATGTTCATGTGTTTGGAAAAGGTAGGAGTGTGGTAAGGTACTGTTTTCTATCAGTTTGCAAGCTGCGCACACAATCCTAGTGTTGTGCAGCTTCATTCTTCACCTTTCCGAAGCAGCCGCACTCTCCAGCTGCCGGAGGCGAAGAAGCGGCTTCTTCGCGCAAAGGCGATTGTGCGGTCACAGTGCACTCCAGTGCGGCGGCTTCTGCCGAAATGTGCCCGGGACCGGCGCTTAGCTCCGGGGACATCCGTACCTTCTTC
>NW_026995272.1:0-4146 GCF_028769735.1 Zonotrichia leucophrys gambelii
GTGGCTCCTGAAAATCCACAACGCAGATGTTCCCAAGAAGGTGGCACAGCCAGGGCGTTGATAAAGTGCTCCAATTCCAGCAGAGAGGGCGGTGTTTTTTCCAGGGAAAAGGGCCGTGTTTGTGTTGGGGCCTGTGGCTGGGAGTGGCCGGCTGGCTCCTGAAAATCCACAATACGCAGGATGGTTCCCAGATGAAAGGTGGCACCAGTGCCGATCGGCTGGTTTGATAGAGCAAGTGGCTCCTGCAATCTGCCAGCCAGATGAGCGGCAGGTCAGTTTTACTTCCAGGGAAAAGGGCCGTGTTTGTGTTCGGGGCTGTGGCTGGGAGTGGCCGCTGGCTCCTGAAAATCCACGATGCGGATGGTTCCCAGAAAAGGTGGCACCAGTGCCGAGTTGGCTGGTTTGATATGGTGAAGTGGCTGCTGCAATGTGCCAGCCAGAAGCGGGGCGGTGAGTTTTTTTGCCAGGGAAAGGGCCGTAGTTTGTGTTCGGGGGCCTGTGGCTGGGAGTGGCCGGCTGGCTCCTGAAAATCCACGATACGCAGGATGGTTCCCAGATGAAAGGTGGCACCAGTGCCGAGTCGGGCTGGTTTGATATTACCAAGTGGCTCCTGCAATCTGCCAGTCAGATGATGGGCAGGTCAGTTTTACTGCCAGGGAAAAGGGCCGTAGTATTTGTTTGGGGACTTGTGGCTGGGAGGGGCCGCCTGGCTCCTGAAAATCCACGATATGCAGGATGGTTCCCAGATGAAAGGTGGCACCATGTCGAGTCGGGCTGGTTTGATAGGGTCAAGTGGCTCTGCAATCTGCCAGCCAGAAGCGGGTGGGTAAGTTTTTTTTGCCAGGGAAAAGGGCCTGGTTTGTGTTCGGGGCCTGTGGCTGGGAGTGGCCGCCTGGCTCCTGAAAATCCACATACGCAGGATGGTTCCCAGATGAAAGGTGGCACCAGTGTCGAGTCGGGCTGGATTGATAGAGGCAAGTGGCTCCTGCAATCTGCCAGCCAGAAGCAGGGCGGTGCAGTTTTGTTTGCCGGGAAAAGGGCCGTGTTTGTTTCGGGCCTGTGGCTGGGAGTGGCCGGCTGGCTCCTGAAAATCCACATACGCGGATGGTCCCCCAGATGAAAGGTGGCACCAGACCATCGGGCTGGGTTTGAAAGGGGGGGTGGCTCCTGCCCAAACTCCAGCCAGAAGCGGGGCGGGTGAGTTTTGTTTGCCAGGGAAAAGGGCCGTGGTTGTGTTCGGGGCCTGTGGCTGGGAGTGGCCGGCTGGCTCCTGAAAATCCACGATAGCAGGGTGGTTCCCAGATGAAAGGTGGCACCAGAGCCGAGTCGTTCTGGTTTGAAATGGGAGGGGGCTCCTGCAATCTGCCAGCCAGAAGCGGGGCGGTGAGTTAAACTTTTCCAGGGAAAAGGGCCGTGGGTTTTTGTTCGGGGGCCTGTGGCTGGGAGTGGCCGGCTGGCTCCTGAAAACCACAATACCAGGATGGTCCCCGATGAAAGGTGGCACCAGTGCCCAGTCGGGCTGATTTCATAGGTCAAGTGGCTCCTGCAATCTTCCAGCCCAAAGGGGTGGTTAGTTTTCTTTGCCAGGGAAAAGGGGCCCTCGTTTGTGTTTGGGGGCCTGTGCTGGGAGTGGCTGGCTGGCTCCCGAAAATCCACGATACGCAGGATGGTTCCCCCGATGAAAGGTGGGACCAGAGCCGAGTCGGGCTGGTTTGATATGTGCAAGTGGCTCCTGCAATCTGCCAGCCAGAATGGGTGGGTTAGTTTTGTTTGCCAGGGGAAAAGGCCGAGTTTTTGGGCCGTGGCTGGAGTGGCCGCGGCTCCGAAAATCCACATACCAAGGAGTTCCCAGATGAAAGGTGGCACCAGGCGAGTCGGCTGGTTTGATAGAGCAAGTGGTCCTGCAATCTCCAGCCAGAAGAGGGGTTATTTTATTCCAGGAAAAGACCGTAGTATTTGTTGGGGACCTTGCGGAGTGGCCGGCTGGCTCCTAAAATCCACGATACGCAGGATGGTTCCCAAAGAAAAGGTGCACCAGAGCCGATCGGCTGGTAATAGAGGAATGGCCCTGCAATAGCCACCCAAGAACGGCAGGATTTTAAATTCCAGGAAAAGGGCCGTGGTTGTGTTCGGGGGCCTGTGGCTGGGAGTGGCCGGCTGGCTCCTGAAAATCCACGAACGCGGATGGTTCCCAGATGAAAGGTGGCACCAGTGACCCGTTTGGGGGAGGTTTGATATTACCAAGGCTGCTGCAATGTGCCAGCCAGATGATGGGCAGGGCAGTTTACTTCCAGGGAAAGGCCGTAGTTTTTTTTGGGGACTTGTGGCTGGGAGTGGCCGGCTGGCCCCTGAAAATCCACAAAACGCGGATGGTTTCCCCGATAAGGTGGCACCAGTGCCAAATCGGGCTGGTTTGATAGGGCAAGTGGGGTCCTGCAATCTGCCACCCAGAAGTGGGGGTGGGTTGTTTTTTGCCAGGGAAAAGGGCGTGTTTGTGTTTGGGGGCCTGTGGCTGGGAGTGGCCGGCTGGCTCCTGAAAAAACCACATACCAGGATGGTTTCCCAGATGAAAGGTGGCAACCCGTCCCAGTCGGGCTTTATTTTATGAGGCAAGTGGGTCCCGCAATCTCCCGCCCGGGGGGGAGGTATTTTTCTTTCCGGGAAGGGCCGTGTTTTGTTTGGGGCCGTGGCTGGAGTGCCGCTGGTCCTGAAAATCCACGATACGCAGGAGGTTCCCAGATGAAAGGTTGCACCAGTGCGAGCGGGTGTTTTTATGGGAATGGCCCCTCAACCTCCAGCCAGAAACGGGGGGGGTAGTTTTTTGCCAGGGAAAAGGGGCCTGGTTTTGTTCGGGGGCCTGTGGCTGGGAGTGGCCCGGGTGGGTCCGAAAATCAAGATACCCGGATGGGTTCCCCAAAAAGGTGGCACCGTTCCCAGTTGGGCTGGTTTGATAAAGTGGTTCCTGCAACTGCCACCAGAGGGGCGGAGTTTTTTCCAGGGAAAAGGCCGGTTATGTTGGGGGTTTTGGCTGGGAGTGGGCCGCTGGCCCCCGAAAATCCAAATACGCGGGTGGTCCCCGAAAGGGGGCACCATCCAAATCGGGGGTGGGTTTTAAAGGGAAGTGGGTCCTGCAATTGCCAACCAGAACGGGGGGGTAAATTTTTTGCCCGGGAAAAGGGCGTGGTTTGTGTTCGGGGCCTTGGGTGGGAGTGGCCGGTGGGTCCTGAAAATCCCGATAGCAAGATGGTTTCCCCGATGAAAATGGCACCGTGCCAAATCGGCTGGTTTTATAGAGGCAAATGGGTCCCGCAATCTGCCCGCCCGATGAGGGAGGGCAGTTTTATTCCCGGAAAGGGCCGTAGTTTTGTTGGGGCCCTTGGGTGGGAGTGGCCCGGTGGGTCCTGAAAAACCCATCCCCAGGGGTTTCCCAGAGAAAGGGGGCACCCGGCCGATCGGCTGGTTTGAAGGGAAAATGGCTCCCCAATCTCCAGCCAGAAGCGGGGGGGGGAGTTTTTTTGCCCAGGGAAAAGGGCCTGTTTGTTTCGGGGGGTGTGGGTGGGAGTGGCCGGGGGTCCCGAAAATCCACATACGCAGGGTGGTTCCCCCATGAAAGGGGGCACCGTGCCAAATCGGGATGGTTGATAGAGGGAAGGGCTCCTGCAATCTGCCAGCCAGCTGACGGGCAGGTTTATTTTACTTTCCCGGTTAAAGGGCCCTAGTTTGTGTTCGGGGGGCCCGTGGTGGGAGTGGGCCGGGGTGGCTCCCGAAAAACCCGAAAACCGGATGGTTTTCCCAATGAAAGGGGCACCGTGCCGGTCGGGTGATTGAAAGGCAAGTGGCTCCTGCAAGCCCCCAGATGACGGGCAGAATTTTTATTCCAGGGGAAAAGGGGGTAGTTTTCTGTTTGGGGGCCTGGGCTGGGGGTGGCCGGGTGGGTCCTGAAAAACCCCGATACGCAGGAGGTCCCAATGAAAGTTTGGGCCCATGCAAATGCTGGTTTTAAATGGGAGGGGCTCCCCAAAACTCCAGCCAGAAACGGGGGGGTGTTTTTTTGCCGGGAAAAAGGGGCCTGGTTTGGTTTTTGGGGGCCTGTGGGTGGGATGGCCCCCTGGCTTTCCCGAAAATCCACATAGCAGGATGGTTCCC
>NW_026995273.1:0-4146 GCF_028769735.1 Zonotrichia leucophrys gambelii
GATTTTATCCAGAAAGGCGGTGTTTGGGGGCTGGCGGGAGTGGGGTCGATAACGCAGGCGGGCCCTGAAAGTCCACGCGGTGGGTGTTATGGAAGGCCATCAGTGGGTATTTGTGGAGGGTTTCAACGGGGGGGTTTTGGGAAGGGGCTGAGGCGGCTGGCGAATGCGGTCCGATGACAACCATAAGTGCCAGTGCTGGGTGGTTTGAGGAAGGGCTTGCATTCCGGAGGGGGAGGTTTCTGAAGGGAGTGGTTTGGGTGGGCGGGTGGTGGCCGCCCTGAAATCCCGATCCAGGTCCCAGTGAAAGGGGCCAGTCGGCGGTTTGATAGAGGCAAGTGGTTCTGCATTGCCAGCAGAGGGGTGGTAGTTTAATCCGGGAAGGGCCGGTTTGTGTGGGCCGTGCGGCTGCCGCTCATCGAGATCGAAGAGCGTCAGGAGGTGTCGCGGTTGATCAAGGGGGCTCTAATTCCGAAGGGCGGTGGGGGCCTGGAAGGCTGGTTGTAGTGCTGGGAGAGGGAATCGGAGGCGTGTTAGGGGCCTGAGCCGGGTGACACACCGCAGCAGGGTAGTTGCTGAGGCTGTTTGATCGGGGCCGGCGGGATGGTGCGACGTGCGGGGTCTAGGAGGGCCGAGTGGGTTGAGGCGGCTTGTGGGGTGGTTATCGGAAGGGTTTTGGGGGGGTGTTGGGGCGTAATCCTACCAGATCGAGAGGTCTGAGGGTATGGAGTGGCTGAAGGGCGGCGATCTACGCAGGAAAAGCCGGAGTCGGGTGGGCTGGAGTGGCCGGCTGGCTCCTGAAAATCACGATACGCAGGATGGTTCCCAGAAAAGTGGCACAGTCTTGGTGGTTTGGAGCAGTGGCCTGCAATCCAGCCGGGAGGAGTTAATAAGGATAGGCTGGATGTGTTTGGCGTGGCTGGAGTGGCGCTGTCGAAATCCCATAGCGGATGGTTCAGAAAGGTGGCACCAGTGCGAGTCGGGTGGTTTGATAGAGGAAGTGGCTCTGATTCGCCAGATGGGGAGGGGTTGTTCCGGAAAAGGCCGTGGTTTGTTTGGGCCTGGCTGGGTGGGGCTGGCTCTAAACCACGATAGCGGTGTCATAAAGTCGTGCCGGTGGCTGGATAGGCATGGCTCTGATCGCGCCAGATGGGCGTAGTTTTCAGGAAGGCGTGTTGTTGGGCCTTGCTGGGAGGGCCGCTGCTCCTGAAAACACGATACGCGGATGGTTCCCGAGAAGGTGTACCAGTGCCAGTGGCTGGTTGAGAGCAGTGGTCCTGCAATCTCCAGCCAAAGGGGTAGTTTTTTCCAGGGAAAGGGCCTGTTTGTGTTGGGGCCTGTGGATGGCGTCTCTGAACACATACGATGGTTCCAGAGAAGGCACCATCGTGTATAGCATGGTCCCACTGCAGCCAAGGGTGTTTTTCAGAAGGCGTTTTTGGCTGTGGAGTGCGCTGCCCTGAAATCACATCAGATGGTTCCAATGAAAGGTGCACAGTGCAGTCGGCTGGTGATAGAGGCAAGGTCCTGCAATCTCAGCCAGAGCGGGTAGTTTTTCCAGGGAAAAGGCCTGGTTTGTTGGGGTTGGCTGGGAGTGCGGCTGCTCCTGAAATCACGTAGCGATGTCCAGATGAAAGTGGCACCATCCAGTGGCGGTGATAAGCAAGTGGTCTGCAATTCCACCAAGGGCAGTCATTTATTCAGGAAAAGGCCGATTTTGGCGTGTGGAGGCGCTGGCCTAAATCCACATACGCGATGGTCCAACAAGTGCCCTGCCAATCGGCGGTTGAAAGCAAGTGCTCTGCAATCTGCAGCAGAGGGTAGTTTTCCAGGAAGGGCCGTGTTTTGGGCTGGGCTGAGTGGCCGCTGGCTCCTAAATCACATACGCAGGATGGTTCCCAGTGAAAGTGCACAGTGCCAGTGGCTGGTTGAAGCAGTGTCCTGCAATCTGCAGCCAGAGAGGCGCATTTATTCCAGGAAGGCGTTTTTTGGCTGTGGTGGAGTGCCGTGGTCTGAATCACATACCGCAGCTGGGAGTGGCCGGCTGGCTCCTGAAAATCCACGATACGCAGGATGGTTCCCAGATGAAAGGTGGCACCAGTGCCGAGTCGGGCTGGATTGATAGAGGCAAGTGGCTCCTGCAATCTGCCAGCCAGATGACGGGCAGGTCAGTTTCTTCCAGGGAAAAGGCCGTAGTTTTGTTTGGGGACCTGTGGCTGGGAGTGGCCGGCTGGCTCCTGAAAATCCACGATACGCAGGATGGTTCCCAGATGAAAGGTGGCACCAGTGCCAAGTGGGCTGGATTGATAGAGGCAAGTGGCTCTGCAATCTGCCAGCCAGATGACGGGCAGGTCAGTTTTCTTCCAGGGAAAAGGGCCGTAGTTTTTTTGGGGCCTGTGGCTGGGAGTGGCCGGCTGGCTCCTGAAAATCCACGATACGCAGGATGGTTCCCAGATGAAAGGTGGCACCAGTGCCAAGTCGGGCTGGATTGATAGAGGCAAGTGGCTCCTGCAATCTGCCAGCCAGAAGAGGGGCAGGTCAGTTTTATTCCAGGGAAAAGGGCCGTAGTTTTGTTTGGGGCCTGTGGCTGGGAGTGGCCGGCTGGCTCCTGAAAATCCACAATACGCAGGATGGTTCCCAGATGAAAGGTGGCACCAGTGCCAGTCGGGCTGGTTTGATAGAGGCAAGTGGCTCCTGCAATCTGCCAGCCAGAAGGGGCAGGTCAGTTTTATTCCAGGGAAAGGGCCGTGTTTGTGTTGGGGGCCTGTGGCTGGGAGTGGCCGGCTGGCTCCTGAAAATCCACGATACGCAGGATGGTTCCCAGATGAAAGGTGGCACCAGTGCCGAGTCGGGCTGGTTTGATAGAGCAAGTGGTCCTGCAATCTGCCAGCCAGATGAGGGCAGGTCAGTTTTATTCCAGGGAAAAGGGCCGTGGTTTGTGTTGGGGGCCTGTGGCTGGGAGTGGCCGGCTGGCTCCTGAAAATCCACGATACGCAGGATGGTTCCCAGATGAAAGGTGGCACCAGTGCCAGTCGGGCTGGTTGATAGAGGCAAGTGGCTCCTGCAATCTGCCAGCCAGATGACGGGCAGGTCAGTTTTTTCCAGGGAAAAGGGCCGTAGTTTTGTTGGGGCCTGTGGCTGGGAGTGGCCGGCTGGCTCCTGAAAATCCACGATACGCAGGATGGTTCCCAGATGAAAGGTGGCACCAGTGCCGAGTCGGGCTGGTTTGATAGAGGCAAGTGGCTCCTGCAATCTGCCAGCCAGAAGTGGGCGGGTGAGTTTTTTTGCCAGGGAAAAGGGCCGTAGGTTTGTGTTCGGGGCCTGTGGCTGGGAGTGGCCGGCTGGCTCCTGAAAATCCACGATACGCAGGATGGTTCCCAGATGAAAGGTGGCACCAGTGCCGAGTCGGGCTGGTTTGATAGAGGCAAGTGGCTCCTGCAATCTGCCAGCCAGATGACGGGCAGGTCAGTTTTACTTCCAGGGAAAAGGGTGGTGTTTGTGTTCGGGGGCCTGTGGCTGGGAGTGGCCGGCTGGCTCCTGAAAATCCACGATACGCAGGATGGTTCCCAGATGAAAGGTGGCACCAGTGCCGAGTCGGGCTGGATTTGATAGAGGCAAGTGGGCTCCTGCAATCTGCCAGCCAGATGAGGGCAGGTCAGTTTTACTTCCAGGAAAAGGGCCGGAGTATTGTGTTGGGGGCCTGTGGCTGGGAGGGGCCGGCTGGCTCCTGAAAATCCACGATACGCAGGATGGTTCCCAGATGAAAGGTGGCACCAGTGCCGAGTCGGCTGGTTTGATAGAGAGCAAGTGGCTCCTGCAATCTGCCAGCCAGAAGACGGGCAGGTCAGTTTTCTTCCAGGGAAAAGGCCGTAGTTTGTGTTCGGGGGCCTGTGGCTGGGAGTGGCCGGCTGGCTCCTGAAAATCCACGATACGCAGGATGGTTCCCAGATGAAAGGTGGCACCAGTGCCGAGTCGGGCTGGTTTGATAGAGGCAAGTGGCTCCTGCAATCTGCCAGCCAGAAGCGGGGGGTAGTTTTTTTGCCAGGAAAAGGGCGTGGTTTGTGTTCGGGGGCCTGTGGTGGAGTGGCGGCTGGCTCCTGAAAATCACGATACGCGGATGGTTCCAGATGAAAGGTGGCACAGTGCCGA
>NW_026995274.1:0-4145 GCF_028769735.1 Zonotrichia leucophrys gambelii
ATGGGGGCCCCTGCACCTGGAATGTTACCCTAAAGGGGGAACCCCGGGGACCCCGGGGGCCCCGAAATGGGGAAACCCCCCCCCACGGGACCCCCGAGCCCCCCTACACCCACCTGGGGGCCCGGGGAAAACCTTGGGGTTGCCAACCCCTGCACCCAAGAGAGGGGACACCAATACACACTGGAGCTGCAAAGGGCCCAAAAACCCCTAACCCCAAAGGGAGAGACCAACAGGGGGAAATCCTGGTGAATGTTGTTTGGGAAAACCGGTGGGTTTGGGTTTTTTTGAGCGGGGCCCCGGGGGGCCCCCAGAAAAAGGGGGTTTTTTTGGGGGGCTAATGGGTTTTTTTTTTCCCCCCCCCCCCAAAAAGTTTTTCCCCCAGAACCCAGTCCTCCCAATTTTTTTTTTCCCCCCCAAAAACCCAAAAAAACCCCCCCCCCCCGGTTTTTCCCCGGGGCCCCAAATTTTGGCCCTTCCAATTTGTTTTCCCCCCCCCCCCCCCCCCCCCCCCCTTTTTTCCCCCCCCCCCTTTTGGGGGAAATTTCCCCCTCCCCCCTTTTTTCCCAAAATCCCGGGTCCCGCCCATTTCCCCTGGGGTAAACCCCCCCGGGACCCAAAAAACCCAAACCCCCCCCCCCCCAAGGGGTTTTTCCCCCGGGGTTTGGGGGGGGCCCCCCCCAAAAATTTTTCCCCCCGACCGGGGACCCCAAAACCCCCCTTTCCCCCCCCCAAAAAAACCCCCCCCCCAAAAAATTTTTTTAAAAAACCCCAAACCCCCCCCAAAAACCCCCCCCCCAAAACCCCCCCCAGGGGGGGCCCCCCGGGGGGGGGGTTTCCCCCGGGGGGCCCCCCCCCCAAAAAAGGGGGGAAAAAAACAAAACCCCCCCCCCCAAAAACCCCCCGGGGGGGCCCCCCCAGGGGGGCCCCCCCAAAAAACCCCCGGGCCCCCCCCCCCCCCCCCTTCCCAAAACCCCCCCCCCCCCCCCAAAATTTTCCCCCCCAAAAAAAAAACCCCCTCGGGAGCCCTTTTTTCCATTGGGGGGAAAAAAGGGGGGGTTTTTAAATTTGGGGGTTTTTTCCCCCAACCCCTGGCCCCGGGGTTGGGTTTGGGGGGAAAAAAGGGGGGGAGGGGCAAAAATAAAGGGGGGGGGGGTTTTTTTTTGGGGGTTTGGGCCCCTTGGGGGGGGGTTTTTTGGGGGGGGGTTTTTTTGGGGGGGGGTTTTTTTGGGGGGTTTTTTGGATTTTGGGGGGGGGGGGAAAAATTTTGGGGGGTTTTTCCCCCCGGGGGGGAAAAATTTGTTTTTTTGGGGGTTTTTTTTTAGGGGGGGGTTTTCCCAGTTGTCCCCAGCATGGTCCCTGTTCTCAGTGTGGGTCTCTTGTCACTCCCAACAGGGTTACAGACACTCCCAATATATCCCAGTTGCCCTCAGCATGCTTGGAGTCATTCCCAGTCACTCCAGTATGATCTCTGTGTGATCCCAGGGAGAGCCCAGTCACTTCCAGTAGGAGGTCACGGAGCAAAAGCTCATGGAACACCTGGAGGACCCCACCCAGAGGAGGGTCTCTCCAAGTGCTCTGGCCCTGCAGGAAAGAGCCCCAAGGAACAGAGGTCCCTCCCAGAGCCCACCACCCCAAGTGGTGACAGCTCTGCAGCCTGGGGCCCCGGGACCCCAGGGGGGGGCCCTCCACATGGACACCCCAAGCAAGTGGCTCACACAGCCCCTCCTCCTGTGCCCAAAACCCCACTCTTGGCATCCCTCATCCCTCCCTGCAGTCCCCTCCCCAACATCTGCAGGCCTCTGGGAAGAGCCCAAAGGGATGGAAGTGCCTAAAATGGTGGTGAAGTGTCTGAGCTGCTTCCCCAGCTGTGGATGTTGCTGTCCACAGACCTCCCCTTGGTCAGCGCCATGTGGAGATGGGAGGGGGATTTAGGGAATGCTGAGAAGACTGGAAAGGGGGTGTTGTTTGTTCTCTTAGGGGCATTTTTTTGGTGCTGGGAGGGTTAGTACGGGGCTTTTGAGGGGTCTGTGGGGGAGTTTTGGGAGTTCTGGAAGGGCTGTGCATCTTGGAGAGAATTTGTGTAGGTCTTTGGAGGGTGGAAAAGAGTTTTGATGGATCTCGGGGCCATTTCTGTTGCATGGAGTGGTTTGGGGAGTGAGCAGATGGATTTTGGTGTGGTTTGAGGGGGCTGGGGAGTGGCTTGTGGGGCTGGGAGGGGGTTTTGGGGCAGTTGTGAACCCCCAGAGCTGCCACCCGACCCTGCCCACAAGGTGCTGCTGGGGGACAGGGGCTCCCATGTAGGGGTTTGTCTTCCTGGCACCCTGGGAGTGAGGGGGGATCCCCCTGGGCCGTGGTGTGACCCTCCCATCCTGGTGCCACCCCCTTGTCCCTCCCCACAGGGCTCCTGCCCAGCTCCTCTCCCCCAAAGGGAATTTGGGGAGGGGGCCCAGGGAGTGCACAGCCCCCACCAGGGGATGACCCCGGCCCAGCCCCTTTGTTCAGCACCAAACGGGGCCTGGGGCTGCAGGAGAGAAGAGGCTGATGGGAAGCAGATCCTGCAGCTGGGGACAGTGCTTGGGAACAGGGCAAGGTCCTGCCCTGCACACCTGGCTCAGGTGTGACCCTGCCCCAGGACATTCCCATCCCCATGGATCCCATTCCCAAAATCTCCACTCCTGGGATCCCCTCACCCGTCTCTGCAGTCCCTGCTCCAACACCTCCAGGCCCTTTGGGAAGAGCCCTGATGCCGACAGAACTTGGATCAAAGTTACAAAGTGATGATATAGCTTGAGTTATAAGATATCAGTATAACCTGATAGATCTGTATAACCTGATATCAATAGAAACCTAAATCATTACTTTTTTATATATCTACATAAAATATACCTAGATAACCTGAATCATACATTTTTTGTGCCTATATAACCTGATATAAATAAACTTTCTACAATGCAATGGCTTGTATATGGTTAACTAGTTGCTTATATGCTCAATAGACAGAAAAAAGAAAAAAAACCTCACCAGGTGGAGAGCTTCAGAGATAGATAAGGATAGTACTAATGAGAAATTGTGCAAAGCCAATGGAGCCACAAAACAAAGAATTAAGGCCAGATTAGTACCAGACACACCAAGAAACACAATAACTGCACATGCTCCAAAGACAAAGTTAAAAACTTCAGAATGTGAAGAAAGCCAATGGAAGCTTCCCTAAAATGCCCCCCCCTGCAAAACCAGGACAATCACAGACTCCCTCACAGACCCCAAATTAGGAAAGTGGCAAGTGCAGTGCAGTAGAACTATCAATGACCATGAGCTCATACCATGTAAATGAGTTCTGGGCAGGTAGGTGATGATGTTAGTGACACAGTGACACTGAGCAACACCTACTGTATAAGAATATAAACACAGCACGTGACATCTAAAAACACTGCTCTGGGGGGATTTATTTTTTATTATATTTTATTTATTTATTATTATTATTTTATTATTTATTATTTATTTTTATTATTTATTATTTATTATTTATTATTTATTATTATTTATTTCCAGCTTAACATTTCAGGGCATCAGCCCAAAGGGATGGAATTTCCTACCCAGGGCTCCCCACCAAGCCCAAGTGTGGATTTACAGCCCACAATTTTCCCAGTTTGTCTCTCCTTTTCCCCGCATTTGATTTCCCTCACCCCCCATCAGATGGGAGCAGCTGAGAGCCTCATGCCTGCCCATCCCAGCCTCTCTCAGTTCAATCCCTGCTCCTGTGACTTCTAGAGATGGGCTTTGGGCAGGAGGAATCCCCAGCTCTCACACACCTTGATTTCCCCCCAAACCAGGATTTCTCATTCCCAAACCTTGGCCTGATGCAGGAGGAGGAGGAGGGGCTGTGGAGGAAGATGGCCCGGGAAACCCCAGGCAGGTGAGGAGGAAGTCAGTGCCCCTTTTCCCCCCTCTCTCCTGCTCCATCTCCCCCACCCCAGCACGGCCCCTGGCTGCAGGACAACCCTGCTGCCAAAGCCGCCCTGCTGGGGACGCACTGGGGGGACTTGAAACAAAAAAGGGTTTTTGGTTTTTAATTTTCCTTTTTTAAAAGCCCTTTAAACCCGGGGTAGAAATTAAGGGGTTTTAAAATAAGCCGTTTATGGGGGCAT
>NW_026995275.1:0-4143 GCF_028769735.1 Zonotrichia leucophrys gambelii
GGTGGCCTGAAAATCCACGTACGCAGGATGGGTTTCCATGAAAAAGGGGGCCCCGGGCCCGGCGGGGTGGTTTTTAGGGAAGTGGCTCCGCAATCTGCCCCCCCCAAAACGGGGGGGTGAGTTTTTTTTCCCGGGGAAAAAGGGGCCCTGGGTTTGGGGTTCGGGGGGCCCGGGCTGGGGTGGGGGGCCTGAAAAAACAAGTACGCAGGGTGGTTCCAGTGAAAGGTTTGGACCGTGCCCAGTCGGGGTGGTTTTATAGGGGAAATGGTCCTGCAATCTGGCCCCAGAAGGGGGGGTAGTTTTTTTCAGGGGAAAAAGGGCCCGTTTGTGTTTTGGGGGGCCCGTTTGGGTGGGGGCCGGTGGTTTTCCCGGGGAAAAACCAAATACCCGGGTTTGGGGCCCCGATGAAAGGTGGCACCAGTGCCCAGTCGGGGTGGTTTTAAAGGGGAAATGTTCTCCCCCCCAAACTGCCGCCAGAAGCGGGGGGGGTGGTTTTTTTTGCCAAGGGGGAAAAAAGGGCCCTGGGTTTTTGTTTGGGGCCGGGGGTGGGGGGGCCCGGTTTGGGTCCCGAAAATCCCCCATACGCAGGATGGTTCCAGATGAAAGGGGGGCACCAGTCCATCGGGCTGGTTGAAGGGAAGTGGTTTCCCGCCCCAAACTGAGCGAGAGGGCGGTAATTTTTTGCCCGGGAAAGGGGGGGGGGTTTGTTTTGGGGGGGCCCCCGGTTTTGGGGGTGGGGTGGCTCCGGAAAACCAAATAGCCCGGGTGGTTCCCCGATGAAAGGTTTTTGGCACCAGTTCCCCGGGCGGGCTTGGGTTTTATTTGAGGGGGGGTGTCCTGCAATCTGCCGCCGAAGCGGGGCGGGGGAGTTTTTTTGCCCCGGGGAAAAAAACCGTTTGGTTTTTTTTCGGGGGGCCCGTGGTGGGATGGCCCGGTGGCTCCCGAAAATTAAAGATAGCAGGATGGTTCCCCGTGAAAGGTGGGGACCCGTGCGATTTGGGCTGGGTTGATAGGGAAAAGGGGGCCCGCAATCTGCCAGCCAGAAGAGGGCGGGGGAGTTTTTTTCCAGGGAAAAGGCCCTGTTTGTGTTTTGGGGGCCCCGTGGCTGGGGGTGGGGCTGGCTCCCGAAAATCCACGATACGCAGGATGGTTCCCCGATGAAAGGTGGCACCAGTGCCGAGTCGGGCTGGTTTGATAGAGGAAGTGGCTCCTGCAATCTGCCAGCCAGAAGCGGGCAGGTGAGTTTTTTTCCAGGGAAAGGGCCGTGGTTTGTGTTCGGGGGCCTGTGGCTGGGAGTGGCCGGCTGGCTCCTGAAAATCCACGATACGCAGGATGGTTCCCAGATGAAAGGTGGCACCAGTGCGAGTCGGGCTGGTTTGATAGAGGAAGTGGCTCCTGCAATCTGCCAGCCAGAAGCGGGGCGGTAGTTTTCTTTCCAGGGAAAGGGCCGTGGTTTGTGTTCGGGGGCCTGTGGCTGGGAGTGGCCGGCTGGTCCTGAAATCCAGAAGCAGATGGTTCCAGATGAAAGGTGGACAGCCGAGTGGGCTGGATTGATAGGGGAAGTGGTCTAATCGCAGCAGAAGGGGGCGGGTGGTTTTGCCAGGGAAAGGGCCTGGTCGGTTCGGGGTGTGGCTGGGAGTGGCCGGCTGGCTCCTGAAAATCCACGATACGCAGGATGGTTCCCAGATGAAAGGTGGCACCAGTGCCGAGTCGGGCTGGTTTGATAGGGCAAGTGGCTCCTGCAATCTGCCAGCAGAGCGGGGCGGGTAGTTTTTCTTCCAGGGAAAAGGGCCGTGGTTTGTGTTCGGGGGCCTGTGGCTGGGAGTGGCCGGCTGGCTCCTGAAAATCCACGATACGCAGGATGGTTCCCAGATGAAAGGTGGCACCAGTGCCGAGTCGGGCTGGTTTGATAGAGGGAAGTGGCTCCTGCAATCTGCCAGCCAGAGACGGGCGGTCAGTTTTATTCCAGGGAAAAGGGCCGTAGTTTGTGTTGGGGCCTGTGGCTGGGAGTGGCCGGCTGGCTCCTGAAAATCCACGATACGCAGGATGGTTCCCAGATGAAAGGTGGCACCAGTGTCGAGTCGGGCTGTTGATAGAGGCAAGTGGCTCCTGCAATCTCCAGCCAGAAGCGGGCGGTAGTTTTTGTTCCAGGGAAAAGGGCCGTGTGTTTGTTGGGGCCTGTGGCTGGGAGTGGCCGGCTGGCTCCTGAAAATCCACGATACGCAGGATGTTCCCAGATGAAAGGTGGCACCAGTGCCGAGTCGGGCTGGTTTGATATGAGGAAGTGGCTCCTGCAATCTGCCAGCCAGAAGCGGGCAGGTGAGTTTTTTGCCAGGGAAAAGGGCCGTGGTTTGTGTTCGGGGGCCTGTGGCTGGGAGTGGCCGGCTGGCTCCTGAAAATCCACGATACGCAGGATGGTTCCCAGATGAAAGGTGGCACCAGTGCCGAGTCGGGCTGGTTTGTAGAGGAAGTGGCTCCTGCAATCTGCCAGCAGAGACGGGCAGGTCAGTTTTACTTCCAGGAAAAGGCCGTAGTTTGTGTTTGGGGCCTGTGGCTGGGAGTGGCCGGCTGGCTCCTGAAAATCCACGATACGCAGATGGTTCCCAGATGAAAGGTGGCACCAGTGCCGAGTCGGCTGGTTTGGGCTGGTTTGATAGCAAGTGGTCCTGCAATTGCAGCCAGAAGAGGGCGGTGTTTTTCAGGGAAAAGGGCCGTGTTTTGTTAGGGACCTGTGGCTGGGAGTGGCCGGCTGGCTCCGAAATCCACGATAGCAGGATGGTCCCATGAGGTGCACCAGTCGGAGTGGGTGGTTTGTAGAGGGAAGTGCTCGCAATTGCAGCCAGAAGCGGGTGGTAGTTTTGTTTGCCAGGGAAAAGGGCCGTGGTTTGTGTTCGGGGGCCTGTGGCTGGGAGTGGCCGGCTGGCTGAAATCCACGATAGAGGGTTCCAGATGAAAGGTGGCACCAGTGCCGAGTCGGGTGTGTAGGGAGTGCTCTCAATGCCAGCAGTGCGGGAGTGGTTGTCAGGAGGGTTGGTTTTGGGGGCTGGTGGGGGCCGGCGGCTCTGAAATCCATAGAGGGGTCAGTGGAGTGGCAAGTGGGTGGGCGGATAAGAGAAGTGGCCGATTTCACCAGTGGAGGGTTTTTTGGGCCGTTGTGGGCGCTGGGAGCCGTGGAAAAGGCCGTGGTTTGTTCGGGCCTTGGCTGGGAGTGGCGGCTGGCTCCTGAAAATCCACGATACGCAGGATGTTCCAGATGAAAGTGGCACAGTGCGAGTCGGCTGGTTTGTAAGAAGTGGTCCTGCAATCTGCACCAGAAGGGGCGGTGGTTTTTGGGAAAAGGCCGTAGTTTTTGTTGGGCCTGTGGCTGGGAGTGGCCGGCTGGCTCCTGAAAATCCACGATACGCAGGATGGTTCCCAGATGAAAGGTGGCACCAGTGCCGAGGGGCTGGTTTGATAGAGGGAAGTGTCTCCTGCAATCTGCCAGCCAGAAGCGGGGCGGGTGAGTTTTCTTTGCCAGGGAAAAGGGCCGTTGTTTGTGTTCGGGGGCCTGTGGCTTGGAGTGGCCGGCTGGCTCCTGAAAATCCACGATACGCAGGATGGTTCCCAGATGAAAGGTGGCACCAGTGTCGAGTCGGGCTGGTTTGATAGAGGCAAGTGGCTCCTGCAATCTGCCAGCCAGAAGACGGGGCGGTAGTTTTTTGCCAGGGAAAAGGGCCGTGGTTTGTGTTTCGGGGGCCTGTGGCTGGAGTGGCCGGCTGGCTCCTGAAAATCCACGATACGCAGGATGGTTCCCAGATGAAAGGTGGCACCAGTGCCGAGTCGGGCTGGTTTGATAGGGAAGTGGCTCCTGCAATCTGCCAGCCGAAGCGGCGGGTGAGTTTTGTTTGCCAGGGAAAAGGGCCGTGGTTTGTGTTGGGGGCCGTGGCTGGGAGTGGCCGGCTGGCTCCTGAAAATCCACGATACGCAGGATGGTTCCCAGATGAAAGGTGGCACCAGTGCCGAGTCGGGCTGGTTTGATAGAGGGAAGTGGCTCCTGCAATCTGCCAGCCAGAAGCGGGCGGTGAGTTTTGTTTGCCAGGGAAAAGGCCGTGGTTTGTGTTCGGGGCCTGTGGCTGGGAGTGGCCGGCTGGCTCCTGAAAATCC
>NW_026995276.1:0-4142 GCF_028769735.1 Zonotrichia leucophrys gambelii
GCCCCACCCCCTTTTTTCTGGAAATCCTGGTATCGTGATTTTCAAGAGCCAGCCGGCCACTCCCAGCCACAGCCCCCAAACAATACCACGGCCCTTTTTCCCTGGAAAAAAACTTACCTCCCTCGGGTGGCAGATTGCCCGGACCCCCTTGCCCCCCTTCAAACCAGCCCGACCCTTTGGCACTGGTGCCACCTTGGGTCTAGTAGCCATCCACCGTATTGTGGATTTTCAGAGCCAGCCGCCACTCCCAGCCACACCCCCCGAACACAACCACGGCCCTTTTCCCGGAAGTAAAACTGACCTGCCCGTCATCTGGCTGGCAGATTGCAGGACCACTTGCCTCTATCAATCCGCCCACTTGGCACTGGTGACACCTTTCATCTGGGAACCATCCTGCGTATCGTGGATAATAAGGAGACAGCTGGCCACTCCATGCCACAGCAACCAAACACAAACCACGGCCCTTTTCCCTGGAAGTAATCTGACCTGCCCTCATCTGCTGGTAAATTGCAGAGCCACTTGCCTATATCAAACCAGCCCAACTTGGCACTGGTGCCACATTTCATCTGGGAACCATCCTGCGTATCGTGGATTTTCAGGAGCCAGCCGGCCACTCCCAGACACAGGCCCCCAAACACAAACCACGGCCCTTTACCCTGGAAAGAAAACTACCCGCCCCGCTTCTGGCTGGCAGATTGCAGGAGCCACTTGCCTCTATCAAACCACCAGACTCGGCACTGGTGCCCACCTTCATCTGGGAACCATCCTGTGTATCGTGGATTTTCAGGAGCCAGCCGGCAACTCCCAGCCACAGGCCCCCGAACACAAACCACGGCCCTTTTCCCTGGCAAACAAAACTCACCCGCCCCGCTTCTGGCTGGCAGATTGCAGGAGACACTTCCCTCTATCAACCACCCTGACTCGGCACGGTGCCCACCTTTCATCCGGGAACCATCCTGTATATCGTGGATTTTTCAGGAGCCAGCCGGCCACTCCCAGCCACAGGCCCCCAAACAGAAACTACGGCCCTTTTCCCTGGAAGAAAACTAACCTCCCACATCTGGCTGGCAGATTGCAGGACCCACTTGCCTCTATCAAAACCCGCCCGACTTGGCACTGGTGCCACCTTTCATCTGGGAACCATCCTGCGTATCGTGGATTTTCAGGAGCCAGCCGGCCACTTTCCCCGCCACAGGCCCCCGAACACAAAACACGGCCCTTTTCCCTGGAATTAAAACTGACCTGCCCGTCATCTGGCTGGCAGATTGCAAAGGGGCCCACTTGCCTCAAACAAAATTTACCCGACTCGGCACTGGTGCCACCTTTCATCTGGGGAAACCCTCCTGCGTATGTGGATTTCAGGAGCCCAGCCGGGCCCCTCCCAGCCACAAGTCCCCCCAAAAAAAAACTACGGCCCTTTTTTCCCGGAAGTAAAACTGACCCCACCCAACTCCCGGGTGTCAGATTTTCAAGACCCCCTTGCCTCTAACACTCCGCCCGACTTTTGGGAAATGGGGCCACCTTGGGCTTGGAGCCTCCCGCGTATTGTGGAATTTTTTAGGGGCCCGCCGGCCACTCCCTGCCACAAATCCCCAAAAAAATCTACGGCCCTTTCCCAGGAAGTAAAACTGACCGCCCATCAACTGGCTGGGAAAATTGCCAGCCACTTTTGGGAATATCAAAACCCGCCCAACTTGGCACTGGTGCCCCCTTTTACTGGGGAAACCCTCCGCGTATCGTGGATTTTCCCGGAGCCAGCCGGCCACTCCCAGCCACAAGCCCCCCAACACAAACCACGGCCCTTTTCCCTGGAAGTAAAACTGACCTGCCCGTCATCTGGCTGGCAGATTGCAGGAGCCACTTGCCTCAATCAATCCAGTCCGACTCGGTACTGGTGCCACCTTTCATCGGGGAACCATCCTGTGTATCGTGGATTTTCAGGAGCCAGCCGGCCACTCCCAGCCACAGGCCCCCCAAAACAAACTACGGCCCTTTTCCCTGGAATAAGACTGACCTGCCCTCATCTGGCTGGCAGATTGCAGGGGCCACTGCCTCTATCACTCCAGCCCGACTCGGCACTGGTGCCACCTTTCACTGGAACCATCCAGCGTATCGTGGATTTTTAGGAGCCAGCCGGCCACTCCCAGCCACAGGCCCCCCAAAAACAATCCACGGGCCCTTTTCCCTGGAAAAAAACTAACCCACCCCGCTTCTGGCTGGAAGATTGCGGGGCCACTTCCTTTATCAAACCAGCCCACTTGGCACTGGTGCCACCTTTCATGGGGGGAAACCCTCCTACGTATGTGGATTTTCAGGAGCCAGCCGGGCCCCTCCAGCCCAAGTCCCCAAAAACAATCTACAGCCCTTTTCCCTGGAAGTAAAACGACCTGCCCATCATCTGGCTTCACATTGCAGCAGCCACTTGGTAATATCAAACCTGCCCAACTTGGCACTGGTGCCACCCTTTTATCGGGGAACCATCCTGCTAAACGTGGATTTCAGGAGCCAGCCGGCCACCAGCCACAGGCCCCCGAACACAAACCACGGCCCTTTTCCCTGGAAATAAAACTGACCTCCCCGTATCTGGCTGGCAGATTGCAGGGGCCACTTGCCTCATCAATCCCGCCCGACTCGGCAAATGGTGCCACCCTTTTATCTGGGAACCATCCTGCGTATCGTTTTTCAGAGCCAGCCTGCCACTCCCAGCCACAGCCCCCAAACAAAACTACGGCCCCTTTCCCTGGAATTTAAAAACCCACCTGCCATCTTCTGCTGGCAGATTGCAGGAACCACTTGGCCTCTTTAAACCAGCCCAACTGGACTGGTGCCACCTTTCATCTGGGAACCATCCTCTATCGTGGATTTTCAGGAGCCAGCCGGCCACTTCCCAGCCACAGCCCCGAACACAAACCACGGCCCTTTTCCCTGGAAACAAACTAAACCCCCCCGCTCTGGCTGGAAAATTGCAGGAGCCACTTCCCCCTATCAAACCAGCCCGACTCGACACTGGTGCCACCTTTCATCTGGGAACCATCCTGCGTATTGTGGATTTCCCGGAGCCAGCCGGCCACTCCCAGCCACAGGCCCCCAAACACAAACTACGGCCCCTTTCCCTGGCAAACAAAACTAACCCACCCCGCTTCTGGCTGGAAGGGTTTCAGGAGCCACTTCCTCTATCAAACCAGCCCGACTCGACACTGGTTTCCACCTTTCATCTGGAACCATCCTGGTTTTTGTGCATTTTCCCGGGGCCAGCCGGCACTCCCAGCCACAGGGCCCCCAAAAACAAACTACGGCCCTTTTTCCCCGGAAGTAAAAACGACCTGCCCGTCATCTGGCTGGCAGATTGCAGGAAGCCACTTGCCTCTATCACCCAGCCCGACTCGGCACTGGTCCACCTTTCATCTGGGAACCATCCTGCGTATCGTGGATTTTCAGGAGCCAGCCGGCCACTCCCAGCCACAGGTCCCCAAAAAAATACTACGGCCCTTTTCCCTGGAAGTAAAACTGACCTACCCATCATCTGGCTGTCAGATTGCAAGACCCACTTGCCTCTATCAAACCAGCCCGACTTGGCACTGGTGCCACCTTTCATCTGGGAGCCATCCAGCGTATTGTGGATTTTCAGGAGCCAGCCGGCCACTCCAGCCACAAGTCCCCAAAAACAATCTACGCCCTTTTCCCTGGAAGTAAAACTGACCTGCCCATCATCTGGCTGGCACATGCAGCAGCCACTTGGTAATATCAAACCTGCCCAACTTGGCACTGGTGCCACCTTCATCTGGAACCAATCCTGCATATCGGGATTTTTAGGAGCCAGCCGGGCCCCTCCCAGCCACAGGCCCCCCAACACAAACCACGCCCTTTTCCCTGGCAAACAAAACTAACCCACCCGCTTCTGGCTGGAAGATTGCAGGAGCCATTCCCCCTATCAACCAGCCCGACTCGACACTGGGCCCCCTTTCATCTGGAAACCCTCCTGCGTATTGTGCAATTTCAGGAGCCAGCCGGCCACTCCCGCCACAGGCCCCCAAACAAAACTACGGCCCCCCTTTTCCCCGGGATTAAAAAACCCACCCAAACTTTTTGCTGCAGATTTCAGGAACCACTTGGCCTCCAAACCCCCCCAACTTGGGACGGTG
>NW_026995277.1:0-4138 GCF_028769735.1 Zonotrichia leucophrys gambelii
TCCCTGGCAAAGAAAACTCACCCGCCCCGCTTCTGGCTGGCAGATTGCAGGAGCCACTTACCTCTATCAAACCAGCCCGACTTGGCACTGGTGCCACCTTGGGTCTGGGAGCCATCCAGCATATTGTGGATCTTCAGGGGCCAGCTGGCCACTCCCAGCCACAAGTCCCCAAAAATAATCTACCTCCCTTTTCCCTGGAAGTGAAACTGACCAGCCCATCATCTGGCTGGCACATTGCAGGAGCCACTTGGTAATATCAAGCCTGCCCGACTTGGCACTGGTGCCACCTTTCATCTGGGAACAATCCTGCGTATCGTGGATTTTCAGGAACCAGCCGGCCACTCCCAGCCACAGGCCCCGAACACAACCACGGCCCTTTTCCCTGGAAGTAAAATGACCTGCCGTCTCTGGCTGGCGAATTGCAGGAGCCACTTGCCTCTATCAATCCAGCCCGACTTCGGCACTGGTGCACCTTTCATCTGGGAACCATCCTGCGTATCGTGGATTTTCAGGAGCCAGCCGGCCACTCCCAGCCACAGGCCCCAACACAAACCACGGCCCTTTTCCCTGGAAATAAAACTACCGCCCGTATCTGGCTGGCAGATTGCAGGAGCCACTTCCTCTATCAATCACCCGACTCGGCACTGGTGCCACCTTTCATCTGGGAACCATCCTGCGTATCGTGGATTTTCAGGAGCCAGCCGGCCACTCCCAGCCACAGGCCCCGAACACAAAACCACGGCCCTTTTCCCTGGCAAAAAAACTCACCCCCCCGCTTCTGGCTGGCAGATTGCAGGAGCCACTTCCCTTATCAAACCAGCCGACTCGGCACTGGTGCCACCTTTCATCTGGGAACCATCCTGCGTATGTGGATTTTCAGGAGCCAGCCGGCCACTCCCAGCCACAGGCCCCCAAAAAACACGGCCCTTTTCCCTGGAAAAATGAACCTCCCCTCTCTTCTGCAGATTGCAGGAGCCACTTGCCTCTATCAAACCAGCCCGACTTGGCACTGGTGCCACCTTGTCTGGGAACCATCCTGCGTATTGTGGATTTTCAGGAGCCAGCCGGCCACTCCCAGCCACAGCCCGAACAACAACTACGGCCCTTTTCCCTGGAAGTAAACTGACCTGCCCATCATCTGGCTGGCAATTGCAGGAGCCACTTGCCTATATCAAACAGCCCAACTCATGGTGCCACCCTTTTATCTGGGGAAACCCTCCTGCGTATCGTGGATTTTCAGGAGCCAGCCGGCCACTCCCAGCCACAGGCCCCCGAACACAAACCACGGCCTTTTCCCTGGCAAAAAACTCACCGCCCCGCTTCTGGCTGGCAGATTGCAGGAGCCACTTGCCTCTATCAACCAGCCCGACTTGGCACTGGTGCCACCTTTCATCTGGGAACCATCCTGCGTATCGTGGATTTTCAGGAGCCAGCCGGCCACTCCCAGCCACAGCCCCCAACACAAACTACGGCCCTTTTCCTGGGAAGTAAAACTGACCTGCCGTCATCTGGCTGGCAGATTGCAGGAGCCATTGCCTCTATCAATCCAGCCCGCTGGCACTGGTGCCACCTTTCATCTGGGAACCATCCTGCGTATCGTGGATTTTCAGGAGCCAGCCGGCCACTCCCAGCCACAGGCCCCCAACACAAACCACGGCCCTTTTCCCTGGCAAAAAAACTACCCGCCCCGCTTCTGGCTGCAGATTCAGGCACTTCCCTATCAAACCAGCCCGACTCGACTGGTGCCACCTTTCATCTGGGAACCATCCTGCGTATCGTGGATTTTCAGGAGCCAGCCGGCCACTCCCAGCACAGCCCCCAACACAAACCTACGGCCTTTTCCCTGGAATAAAACTGACCTGCCCGTCTCTGGCTGGCAGATTGCAGGACCACTTGCCTCTATCAACCAGCCCGACTTGGCACTGGTGCCACCTTTCATCTGGGAACCATCTCGTATCGTGGATTTTCAGGACCAGCCGGCACTCCCAGCCACAGGCCCCGAACAAAAACACGGCCCTTTTCCCTGGAATAAAACTACCGCCCCTTCTGGCTGGCAGATTGCAGACCACTTGCCTTATCAAACCAGCCCGACTTGGCACTGGTGCCACCTTTCATCTGGGAACCATCCTGGTATCGTGGATTTCAGGACCAGCCGGCCACCCCAGCCACAGGCCCCCAAACACAAACACGGCCCTTTTCCCTGAAGTAAAACTGACCTGCCCGTCATCTGGCTGGCAGATTGCAGGAGCACTTGCCTCTATCAATTCCCCGACTTGGCACTGGTGCCACCTTTCATCTGGGAACCATCCTGCGTATCGTGGATTTTCAGGAGCAGCCGGCCACTCCAGCCACAGGCCCCAAACAAAACACGGCCCTTTTCCTGGCAACAAAACCCACCCCGCTTCTGGCTGGAAGATTGCAGGAGCCACTTGACTCTATCAAACCAGCCCGACTCGACACTGGTGCCACCTTTCATCTGGAACCATCCTGCGTATGTGGATTTTCAGGAGCCAGCCGGCCACTCCCAGCCACAGGCCCCCAAACACAAACCACGGCCCTTTTCCCTGGCAAAGAAAACCCACCCGCCCCGCTTCTGGCTGGCAGATTGCAGGAGCCACTTGCCTCTATCAAACAAGCCCGACTTGGCACTGGTGCCACCTTGGGTCTGGGAGCCATCCAGCGTATTGTGGATTTTCAGGAGCCAGCTGGCCACTCCCAGCCACAAGTCCCCAAAAATAATCTACGGCCCGTTTCCCTGTAAGTAAAACTGACCAGCCCATCATCTCTCTGGCACATTGCAGGAGCCACTTGGTAATATCAAACCAGCCCGACTTGGCACTGGTGCCACATTTCATCTGGGAACCATCCTGCGTATCGTGGATTTTCAGGAACCAGCCGGCCACTCCCAGTCACAGGCTCCCGAACACAAACCACGGCCCTTTTCCCTGGAAGTAAAACTGACCTGACCGTCCTCTGGCTGGCAGATTGCAGGAGCCACTTGCCTCTATCAATCCAGCCCGACTCGGCACTGGTGCCACCTTTCATCTGGGAACCATCCTGCGTATCGTGGATTTTCAGGAGCCAGCCGGCCACTCCCAGCCACAGGCCCCCAGACAAAAACTACGGCCCTTTTCCCTTGAAGTAAAACTGACCTGCCCGTCATCTGGCTGGCAGATTGCTGGAGCCACTTGCCTCTATCAATCCAGCCCAACTTGGCACTGGTGCCACCTTTCATCTGGGAACCAATCCGCGTATGTGGATTTTCAGGAGCCAGCCGGCCACTCCAGCACAGGCCCCGAACACAAACACGGCCCTTTTCCTGAAGTAAAACTGACCTCCGCTTGGCTGGCAAATTGCAGGAGCCACTTGCCTTATCAATCCCCGATCGGGACTGGTGCCACCTTTCATCTGGGGAAACCCCTGGTATCGTGGATTTCAGGACAGCGGCCCTCCCAGCCACAGGCCCCACAAAACCACGGCTTTCCCCGGCAAAAAAAACCCCCCGTTTGGTGGCAGATTGCAGGGGCCACTTCCCTTTTCAACCCCACTTTGGGACCGGCCCCCTTTCTCTGGGGAACCTCCCGGTATGTGGATTTTCAAGCCAGCCGGGCCCCTCCCAGCCACGGGCCCCAAAACAAAACGGCCCTTTCCGGAAAAAAATACCCCCCGTTTGGTGGAATTCAGGGACACTTCCTCTATCAAACCCCCGAAACGACTGGGCCCCCTTTCATCTGGGAAACCTCCTGGTATTATTTTCAGAGCCAGCCGGCCCCTTTCCCCAAGGGCCCCAAACAAAAACGGCCTTTTTTCCCGGAAAAACCCCCCCCCTTTGGGTGGGAGATTTAGGGGCCACTTCCCCCCCTTTAACAGCCCACTTGGCATGGGCCCCTTTTTATCTAAACATCCCGCATCGGGGGATTTTCAGGACCCCGCCCACTCCCCGCAAGGTCCAAAAAAAACACGGTTTTTTTCCCGGGAATAAAATTACCCGCCTCTTGGGGGCAGATTGCAGGAAAAACATTTCCCCTTCAACCAGCCCCACTTGGCATGGTGCCCCTTTCATTGGGGAACCCTCCCCATCGGGGTTTTCAGGGCCAGCCCGGCCCCCTCCCCCGCCCAGGCCCACAACACAAACACG
>NW_026995278.1:0-4136 GCF_028769735.1 Zonotrichia leucophrys gambelii
GAGCCAGCCGGCCACCCCAGCCACAGGCCCCCAGAACACAAAACTACGGCCCTTTTCCCTGGAAGTAAACTGACCTGCCCGTCATCTGGCTGGCAGATTGCAGGAGCCACTTCCTCTATCAATCCAGCCCGACTGGCACTGGTGACACCTTTCATCTGGGAACCATCCTGCGTATCGTGGATTTTCAGGAGCCAGCCGGCCACTCCCAGCCACAGGCCCCCGAAAAAAACCACGGCCCTTTTCCCTGGAATAAAACTGACCTGCCCGTCTTCTGGCTGGCAGATTGCAGGACCACTTGCCTCTATCAAACCAGCCCGACTGGCACTGGTGCCACCTTTCATCGGGAACCATCCCGGTATCGTGGATTTTCAGGAGCCAGCCGGCCACTCCCAGCCACAGGCCCCAAAACAAACTACGGCCCTTTTCCCTGGAATAAAACTGACCTGCCCGTCATCTGGCTGGCAGATTGCAGGAGCCACTTGCCTCTATCAAACAGCCCGACTTGGCACTGGTGCCACCTTTCATCTGGGAACCATCCTGCGTATCGTGGATTTTCAGGAGCCAGCCGGCCACTCCCAGCCACAGGCCCCCAAACCAATACTACGGCCCTTTTCCCTGGAAGTAAGACTGACCTGCCCGTCATCTGGCTGGCAGATTGCAGGAGCCACTTGCCTCTATCAACCCAGCCCGACTCGGCACTGGTGCCACCTTTCATCTGGGAACCATCCTGCGTATCGTGGATTTTCAGGAGCCAGCCGGCCACTCCCAGCCACAGGCCCCAAACACAAACCACGGCCCTTTTCCCTGGAAAACAAAACTAACCCACCCGCTTCTGGCTGGCAGATTGCAGGAGCCACTTCCCTCTATCAAACCAGCCCGACTCGACACTGGTGCCACCTTTCATCTGGGAACCATCCTGCGTATCGTGATTTTCAGGAGCCAGCCGGCCACTCCCAGCCACAGGCCCCCGAAAACACAACACGGCCTTTTCCCTGGAATAAACTCACCCGCCCCGCTTCTGGCTGGCAGATTGCAGGCGACACTTCCCTCTATCAAACCAGCCCGACTTGGCACTGGTGCCACTTTCATCTGGGAACCATCCTGCGTATCGTGGATTTTCAGGAGCCAGCCGGCCACTCCCAGCCACAGGCCCCCAAACAAAAACTACGGACCCTTTCCCTGGAATAAAACTGACCTGCCAATCTTCTGGCTGGCAGATTGCAGGAGCCACTTGCCTCTATCAAACCAGCCCACTTGGCACTGTGCCACTTTCATTGGAAGCCATCCTGCGTATCGTGGATTTTCAGGAGCCAGCCGGCCACTCCCAGCAAAAGCCCCGAAAACAATCACAGGCCCTTTTCCCGGAATAAAACTGACCTGCCCGTCATCTGGCTGGCAGATTGCAGGAGCCTCTTGGTAAATCAAACCAGCCCAACTTGGCACTGGTGCCACCTTTCATCTGGGAACCATCCTGCATATCGTGGATTTTCAGGAGCCAGCCGGCCACTCCCAGCCACAGGCCCCAACAAAACACGGCCCTTTTCCCTGGAAGTAAAACTGACCTGCCCGTCATCTGGCTGGCAGATTGCAGGAGCCACTTGCCTCTATCAAACCAGCCCGACTTCGGCACTGGTGCCACTTTCATCTGGGAAGCCATCCATGCGTATCGTGGATTTTCAGGAGCCAGCCGGCCCTCCCAGCCACAGTCCCCAACAAAACTACGGCCCTTTTCCCTGGAAGTAAACTGACCTGCCCTCATCTGGCTGGCAGATTGCAGGAGCCACTTGCACTCTATCAACCAGCCCGACTTGGCACTGGTGCCACCTTTCATCTGGGAACCATCCGCGTATGTGGATTTTCAGGAGCCAGCCGGCCACTCCCAGCCAAGGCCCCCGAACAAAAACTACGGCCCTTTTCCCTGGAATTAAAACTGACCTGCCCGTCATCTGGCTGGCAGATTGCAGGAGCCACTTGCCTCTATCAAACCAGCCCGACTCGGCACTGGTGCCACCTTTCATCTGGGAACCATCCGGCGTATCGTGGATTTTCAGGAGCCAGCCGGCCACTCCCAGCCACAGGCCCCCGAACACAAACTACGGCCCTTTTCCCTGGAAGTAAAACTGACCTGCCCGTCATCTGGCTGGCAGATTGCAGGACCCACTTGCCTCTATCAAAACAGCCCGACTTGGCACTGGTGCCACCTTTCATCTGGGAACCATCCTGCGTATCGTGGATTTTCAGGAGCCAGCCGGCCACTCCCATCCACAGACCCCAAACACAAACTACGGCCCTTTTCCCTGGCAACAAAACTACCCCCCCGCTTCTGGCTGGCAGATTGCAGGAGCCACTTCCCTCTATCAAACCAGCCCGACTCGACACTGTGCCACCTTTCAGCTGGAACCATCCTGCGTATCATGGATTTTCAGGAGCCAGCCGGCCACGCCCAGCCACAGGCCCCCGAACACAAACCACGGCCCTTTTGGCTGGCAAAGAAAACTCACCCGCCCCGCTTCTGGCTGGCAGATTGCAGGAGACACTTCCCTCTATCAAACCAGCCCGACTTGGCACTGGTGCCACCTTTCATCTGGGAACCATCCTGCGTATCGTGGATTTTCAGGAGCCAGCCGGCCACTCCCAGCCACAGGTCCCCAAAAAAATACTACGGCCCTTTTCCCTGTAAGTAAAACTGACCTGCCCATCATCTGGCTGGCAGATTGCAGGACCCACTTGCCTCTATCAAACCAGCCCGACTTGGCACTTGTGCCACTTGGGTCTGGTAGCCATCCAGCGTATCGTGGATTTTCAGGAGCCAGCCGGCCACTCCCAGCCACAAGTCCCCAAAAACAATCTACGGCCCTTTTCCCTGGAAGTAAAACTGACCTGCCCGTCATCTGGCTGGCACATTGCAGCAGCCTCTTGGTAATATCAAACCTGCCCAACTTGGCACTGGTGCCACCTTTCATCTGGGAACCATCCTGCATATCGTGGATTTTCAGGAGCCAGCCGGCCACTCCCAGCCACAGGCCCCCAAACAAAAACCACGGCCCTTTTCCCTGGAAGTAAATCTGACCTGCCCGTCATCTGGCTGGCAGATTGCAGGAGCCACTTGCCTCTGTCAATCCAGCCCGACTTGGCACTGGTGCCACATTTCATCTGGGAAGCATCCTGCGTATCGTGGATTTTCAGGAGCCAGCCGGCCACCCCCAGCCACAGGCCCCCGAACACAAACTACGGCCCTTTTCCCTGGAAGTAAAACTGACCTGCCCGTCATCTGGCTGGCAGATTGCAGGAGCCACTTCCCTCTATCAATCCAGCCCGACCTGGCACTGGTGACACCTTTCATCTGGGAACCATCCTGCGTATTGTGGATTTTCAGGAGCCAGCCGGCCACTCCCAGCCACAGGCCCCCGAACAAAAACCACGGCCCTTTTCCCTGGAAGTAAATCTGACCTGCCCGTCTTCTGGCTGGCAGATTGCAGGACCCACTTGCCTCTATCAAACCAGCCCGACTCGGCACTGGTGCCACCTTTCATCTGGGAACCATCCGGTGTATCGTGGATTTTCAGGAGCCAGCCGGCCACTCCCAGCCACAGGCCCCCAAACACAAACTACGGCCCTTTTCCCTGGAAGTAAAACTGACCTGCCCGTCATCTGGCTGGCAGATTGCAGGAGCCACTTGCCTCTATCAAAACAGCCCGACTTGGCACTGGTGCCACCTTTCATCTGGGAACCAACCTGCGGTATCGTGATTTTCAGGACCAGCCGGCCACGTCCCCCATCCACAAGGCCCCCAAACGCAAACCACGGCCCTTTTCCCTGGAAGAAATAAGACCTGACTGCCCGTCCTCTGGCTGGCAGATTGCAGGAGCCACTTGCCACTATCCACTCCAGCCCGACTCGGCACTGTGCCCACCTTTCATCTGGGAACCATCCTGCGTAATCGTGGATTTTCAGGAGCCAGCCGGCCACTCCCAGCCACAGCCCCCAACACAAACCACGGCCCTTTTCCCTGGAAAAATAAACTAACCCACCCGCTTCAGGCTGGAAGATTGCAGGAGCCACTTCCCTCTATCAAACCAGCCCCGACTCGACCACTGGTGCCAACTTTCATCTGGAACCATCCTGCGTTATCTGGA
>NW_026995279.1:0-4135 GCF_028769735.1 Zonotrichia leucophrys gambelii
GCCCATTAAAAAAATATTCCACTAGTCTGGAAGGAGAAACTGCCTGCACAGAAAACATCTCCCATGGTTTTACATTTGCAGAGAGGGTTTTCAGAGTGTTTTGCAAAAAAAAAAAACAAAATTGTCCAAAACCCTCCCCAAACCCAATGTTCATGTTTTGGAAAAGGGAGGAGTGTGGTAAGGGGATGTTTTTATAGTTTGCAAGTGCGCACACAATCCTAGTGTTGGCAGCTTATTCTCACCTTTCCAAACAGCCCACCTCCGCTGCCGGGGCGAGAAGCGCTTTTTCCGCAAGGGGATTTGCCCGGGCACAGTGCACTCCGGGGGCGGCTTCTGCGAAAGTGCCCGGGACCGGGGCGCTCCGGGGACATCCTTCCTTCCTTTTGGGGTTTTGTGGTCTACATCATGAAAAAACTTTTCCACAGTTGGCAAGGAAAACTGTCCGCACAGAAACATCCCCATGTGTTTAATGTTTCAGAGAGGTTTGCAGGTGTTTTCAAAAGAAAAACAAAGTTTTCCAAAACACCTTCCCCAAACCGGGAAAGTTCATTGGGGTTTTTTAAAAAGGGGGAGTGTGGTTTAAGGGACTGTTTTTTTATCAGTTTGGGAACTTTCGCACACAATCCTATTTTTGTGCACTTCATTCGTCCCCCTTTTCCCAAGCAGCCGCACTCTCCGGGTCCGGAGGCAAGAACGGCTCTTCCGGGAAAGGCGTTTGGGCCCTTACAGTGGGAAATCCAGTGCGGGGGCTTCTTTCCAAATGTGCCCGGGGGGCCGTCGCTTAGCTCCGGGGGGCATCCTACCTCCTTCTTTCGGGGTTTTGTGGGCTACATCATTCAAAAAACTAATTCCCCCGGTCTGGCAAGGAGAAACTTCCCCACAAAAAAAACCCTCCCCATCGTTTGTACATTTGCAGAAGGGGTTTTCAGAGTGGGGTTTTTCAAAAAGAAAAACAAAGTTTTTCCAAAAAACCTTCCCCAAACCCAATGTTCATGTTTTGGAAAAGGTAGGATGTGGGAAGGACTGTTTTTTTATCTTTCAACGGCCCCACACAAAACCTAGGTTGTGCAGCTTTTATTTCCCCCACCTTTCCGAAAACAGCCGCACCTCCAGCGCCGGGGGACGAAGAAGCGCTTCTTTGCGCAAAGGGGATTGTGCCGGCACAGGCACTCCATGCCGGCTTTTGCCGAATGGGGCCCGGGGCCGGGGGCTTAAACTCCGGGGGGGCATCCGAAACCCTTTTTTTCGGGGGTTTTGTGGTCTAAACATTTTCAAAAAAATATTCCACAAAGTCTTCAAGGAGAAACTGTCCTGCAAAGAAAACACCCTCGTTTTTACAAAGTTTCAGAGGGTTTTTAGAGTTGGGTTTTCAAGAAAAAAACAAAGTTTCCCCAAAAAACCCTTTCCCCCCCCAATGTTCATGGTTTGGAAAAGGAAAATTTGGGAAAGGGATTGTTTTTTACAGTTTGCCCAAACTGCGCACAAAAATCCAGTGTTGTCAGCTTCATTCTTTTCCCTTTTTCCCACAGCCGCCCCTCCCCCCGGCTCCGGGGGCAAGAAGCGGGTTCTTCGCGGGAAAGGCATTGGCCGGTCCCAGTGGCACTCCATGCGGCCTTTTGCCCAAAAGTGCCCGGGCCGCGCTTTGCTCCGGGGGGATCCACCTTCTCTTTCGGGCTTTTTTGGTTTTACACATTTGCAAAAAAAATTCCACTATGTCTGGCAAGGGGAAACGTGCCTCACAGAAAACAACTCCCCTCGGGGTTTTACATTTTCAGGGGAAAGGTTTTTCAGAGTGTTTTGCAAAAAAAAAACAAAGTTGTCCAAAAAACCTCCCAACCGAATGGTTTATGTGTTTTGGAAAAAAAAGTGGGGGTAAGGTACTGTTTTTTACATTTTTTAATTGCGCAAACAATCCAGTGTTTTCAGCTTCATTCTCACCTTTCCGAAGCACCGCACTCTCCAGCTGCCAGGCGAAGAACCTTTTTTTCGCGCAAAAGGGGATTGTCCGGTCACATGCACCATTTCGGCGGGTTTATGCCCGGGAAAATTTTCCCGGGCCGGCGCTTTAATCCGGGGCAAACCTACCTTTTTCTTTCGGGTTTTGGGGGTTTTACATCATTGCAAAAAAAATATCCACTAAATTTTTGGCAAAGGGGAAACGGGGCCCCACAGAAAAAATCTCCCATCGGTTGTAAAATGTTGCAGGAAGGGGGGCAAGGGGTTTTGGGAAGAAGAAAAACAAAGTTGTCCAAAACACCTTCCCCCCCGAATGTTCTTTTTTTGGAAAAAGGGAAGGTGTTGGGAAAAGGGAAAAGTTTTTCTATCAGTTTTCAAACTGCGACACAATCCTAGTGTTTTGCACTTCATTCGTCCCTTTCCCCAAGCAGCCCCACTCTCCAGCTGCCGGGGAAAGAAGAAGGGCTTTTTTCGCCCCAAAGGCCGGGTTGGGGCCGTCACAAATGCACTCCAGTGCGCGGCTTTTCCGAAATGTGCCCGGGAAACCGGGGCTTAGCTCCGGGGCACCGTAAACCCTTTTTCTTTCGGGATTTTTTTCTACATCCCGCAAAAAACCCTTTTTACCCATGTCTGGGAAGGGAAACTGTGCCTCACAGAAAACATCTCCCTCGTGTTTTACATGTTTAAGGGGGGGGAAGGGTTTTTCAATGTTTTTCAAAAAAAAAACAAAGTTTCCAAAACACCTTTCCCCCCGAAGTTCTTTTGTTTGGGAAAAGGGGAGGAAAAGTGGGGAAGGGGATTTTTTTTCCCATCAAGGGTTTGGGAAGCCGGGCCCCCAAAACCCATGGGGTGCACTTCATTCTTCACCTTTCCCCGGGGAAACCCACCCCGGGTCCGGGGGGCGAAAAGCGGGTTTTTCGCGGCAAAGGGGGATTTGGGGCCCGGGCACAGTGCACTCCATGCGGGCTTCTGCCCAAATGGCCCCGGGCCGGGGGCTTACTCCGGGGGCACCGTACCTTCTTCTTCGGGACTTTTTGGGGGGCTCCCTCATTGCAAAAAACTATTTTACTATGTCGGGAAGGGGAAAAAAGTGCCCTTTCACAGAAAACATCTCCCTCGTGTTTTACATTTCCCGAAGGGGTTTCGATTTTTTTGCAAGAAGAAAAAAAAATTTTCCAAAAAACCTTCCCCCCGAATGGGGCATTTTTTTTAAAAGGAGGGGTGGGTAAGGTAGGGTTTTTTATCATTTGCAAGTTTGGGACACAATTTCCCAGTTTTTGGGGCAGCTTCATTCCACCTTTTCCCAAACAAAACCGCCCCCTCCGGGTTTCCAAAGGGGAAGGGAAACGGGTTTTTCGGCAAAGGCGAAAATTTTTTCCCCCCACGTTTCCCCTCCATGGCCGGCGGGTTCTGCCGAAAGGGCCCGGACCCCGCGAGCCCGGGGCCCCCACCTTTCTTCTTTCGGACTTTTGTGGTCAAAATCATTTTCAAAAACTATTTTCCCAAAGTCCGGCAAGGAAAACTGTGCCTGCACAGAAAACACCCCCTCGGTTTTAAAATGTTGGGAAAAAGGTTTTTAGAGGTTTTTGCAAAAAGAAAAACAAATTTTTTCCAAAACACTTTTTCCCAAACCCAATTTCCCTGTGGTTTTAAAAAAGGAGGGGTTGGGAAGGAAATTTTTCTATCATTTTTCAAGCTGCGCGCACAAACCGTGTTGTGCACTTCATTCTCACCCTTTTCCCAAGCAGCCGCACTTCCGCTGCCGGGGGCGAAGAACGGCTTCTTCGCGCAAAGGCGATTGTGCCGGCACAGTGCACTCCAGTGCGGCGCTTTGCCGAAATGTGCCCGGGGGCCGGCGCTTAGCTCCGGGGACACCGTACCTTCTTTTTCGGGGCTTTTGGTCTACATCATTGCAAAAAAATTTCCACTATGTTGGCAAGGAGAAACTGTGCCTGCAAGAAAAAACCCCATCGGTTTACATGGGAGAGGTTTGCAGAGTGTTTTCAAGAAGAAAAACAAAGTTGTCCAAAACACCTTCCCAACCGAAAGTTCATGTGTTTGGAAAAGGTAGGATGTGGTAAGGTACTGTTTTCTATCAGTTTGCAAGCTGCGCACAAAAATCCATGTTTTGCAGCTTCATTTTTCACCTTTTCCCAAGCAGCCGCACTCTCCCCCGCCG
>NW_026995280.1:0-4135 GCF_028769735.1 Zonotrichia leucophrys gambelii
CACACACACATTCATCCCCCCATACCTTCCCCCCCAAAAGTACTTCCAATCCTTTTTACTTTCCGGGTCTTCGGGTACACTACTAGTCTTAGGAGGCCAATTACCATGGTTTTAGGGAGCCTTTTCCCTTTTCTTTGTTTTATTGTCTCTTTTTGTACACTGGGTAAAAATCTGCATTTGCCGATCATGCCAGAAGAAGCAGAGCAAGGTCGCCAAACTTGACAGGGCACCCCTTCCTCACTCAGAATTCTCTGGGGTTTCAGCAGTAAGCTGTTATATCCGGGTCACGACACCAATTATGAAAAACGCCATGCAATTGTGTTAAAACTGTAGAAGTTAAATAATATTAAAATAGTAATAAAAATAGTAATAATTGGGCAGTGAGAGACAAGAAAAAGCAAAGAATTATGGACATCCGGGTGCTTCACACTTTGCCACAAAGCACACCTTGCTAACAAAGGATTACTCCATAAAAGCAATAGCCTATTGCGTATTCATATATCTCATACATGATTCAAACACTCCTTTCAAACTAGGGTGTTTCTGCTTAATTTCAGCTTCCCCCCCTCTCATCTTGTAAATCAGTTTTCTTGGTTCCTTGAAGTGTGAGTTTTCCTGATAAAGAGGCAATAATTCTTTTCTTGAAATCTTGGTGTCCTGTTGCTGTTATCTTTGCAAAGAATTTCTTTATTGTCTTTTCCATTCCTTGAATTAGTTACAAAAAGTATTTTACATCACATAGTTTCTATTTTAATATTATGCTATAGCCTAAAAATGATATTTACTACACTACTTAAAAGGGATTGATACCGCATAACTTTCCAACATAACACATATAGTATTCACTTTAATAGTAGCGAAGACCCAATCCTATAATATGCATTCTTCAAACTGTGCACAAACACACAGCTCTGCTGCCTCTCCTGGGGATTTTGGGATGCTGTGGCAGCATTGGACACAATTTGGGAGTCAGATGCCCCTAGCTCTGCCCAGAAGGAGCTTTTTTAGCTGCAAGGAAGATTTATTGGTGGGTTTTGCTGGTGCTGGGGACAATTCAGTGCCTGTGCCATGTGGCTGCTGCTTCACACTGGCCAAGCCGGAAGGCCGAGCTGGAGCAGCGGCTGAGGCGGGAGCGTCTGGAGCAGATGGCCCACAGGAACAGCTGTGGTGGTGTTTGCAGGGGTCTCAGGATGAGGGAAGAGATGAGAATCTTGACTCCATGTTTCAGAAGGCTGATTTATTATTTTATTATACAGATTATATTAAAAGAAAATTATATACTAAAGCTAAAAGAATAGAAAAAAGGATCATCAGAAGGCTAGCAAGGAAAGAAGAGGAAAGGAATGATAATAAAATCTGGTGACTGACCAGAGAGTCCGAGACAGCTGAACTTTGATTGACCATTAATTAAAAACAACCACATGAGACCAATCAAAGATGCACCTGTTGCATTGCACAGCAGCAGATAATTATTGTTTTTCTTTTCCTCTGAGGCTTCTCAGCTTCTCAGGAGAAAAAATCCTAGCAAAGGATTTTTCAGAAAATGTCCGAGACAAACAGCACCTGGCTATGCAGGTGCAGCAGGAATGCCAGGAATTATGCAGGGTGCTCAGGTGAGGCCCACGAGGCTGTGCCATGGTGGGACACCACTTGCCATTCCTGCTCCCCCCCCGATTTGGGGACAGAGCAGTGACACCCTTCCGGCTCCCAAACCCCTCAGAGCTCAGGCACAGCCTCACAGGAGGTCCCAGTCCAGGCCTTGGGGATGATTCAGGTGCTCCTGGGCTCATTCCTGACAAAGGGCAGCGCTCCAGGAGCGGTTGGCACATAGAGAGGGATCAGCCCAGTGTGGCAGCCAAAATAGCTGCTAATGAAGTCCAGGATAAGGAACCAAAAAGGGCCTTTGCATAGTATCAACAGATGTTTAATTCAGCCACGTTGTGAGATGTTCATAGCTGAAAGGCAGGACTCACCGGGAGAGTCCAGGTTTGTGCGTCTTGAGAGGTAGGGGCTGAACAGTGGTATCGGGGCAGTACAAAGATGGGGGCTAATGGGGAAATAGGGAGGGAGTGGCTCAGGGACATAGGAACAAGGGAAAGAGCCAATGGGATATAACAGCTTTTGAGGGAAGCTTCGTGTGTCTCCTTAACCCACAGTGTCTCCACAGGCCCGAGGTGGGACCCTGACTGCTGCAGGCAAGGACGGCCTGAGGGAACCGGGCCCCGCTCAGCCGGCGCTGCCCCAGGAACGTCTCATCCTGCAGGGGCTCGGCAGCCTCTGCCGGTGCCGGCCCCGGGGCTGTCAGGGGGCGCGGCCGGAGCGGCCGGGGGGCAGCGGGTGGGAGGGGCCGGGATGGAGGGACCGGGACCCCACTGGGGAGCCCCGAGCGTGGAGGGAGGGAAACGGCGGAGGGGAGACCCCGGGACAGGGGGGAGCAGAGACCCTGCGGTGGGGTCTGCGGAAAGGAGGGACCGCAATGGTGGTCCCGGAGCACCGGGAAGGGCCCAGCTGCCATCACGCTGCGAGTGCCGGGACGGTCACGGGGTGTCCGAACCGACTGTGGCAGCGTGTCCAAAGCCACTGTCGCGATGTGTCGGGACCGAGCGTTGCCAGGGTAAGGCCCCCACAGCTCCGGTAAGTGGAGGGGTAACCTGGAAGGGATGCAGCAGGTGTGGGGCAGAGCCCTGTCTATTCCCTGTGCCCTGTGCAGGTGAGGAGGGCAGGGATGGAGCAGCTCTGGGAATCCAGACAGGATCACTCCCCACAGCCCCATCATGGCCATAGGGCAGAGCCACTGCTCAATATTTCCCACATTTCCCTCTTGTCTGGCAGCCGAGCCAGAACCCAAACTTTCTTTCCATGATGTTCCAAAGGGCTGCAGGTTTTGTTCAAGAAAGAGGACCCAGTCAGGTTGTTGAGCAGAGTATTTTGGCATTTGCAGTAGTTAGGGGGCTCTCTTAGTCCCTTGGAGACAGGGAGTAAATGATCAATTGCTGCATTTCCAGACTGGTTCCCTCACAGCTGCCCTTGCAGGGGTGGTTTCGAGCCAGCCCTGCTCAGAAAGCCGTCAAAGGCACTCACAGAGCCACTGCTTGAGCTCTCTTTGGGTTTTGTGCTTCTTGCAGGGCTGAGCAAACCACAGACAGGCCTTTTTCCACCCACAGAATTCTCACCTCTGCAGCAGCTCTAAAGCTGCCAGAATCAAAGCCAAGGGGGCAGGGGGGACCCTCAGGTGCTGGCTGCCCCCTGGGGCTGGCCAGAGCAGGGCTGGGCAATGGCCATCCCTGTGCAGTGGGGCTGGGCCATGGCTGGGCCCCACCCTTGGATGGCCACTGGCTTCAAGGAGGAGGAGTTTGGGAGCTCCTTCCTGCCCGGGGCTCCATTCCCCAGTGGCTCTTGGTGGCTCAGATCCTGCAGGGGACGAGCAAGAATGGAGAAATCTGGAGTCCCCCGGAGCTGCCATGCACAAGGACAGGAGCCCCTTGTCCAGCATGTGTCCCCCCGGGACAGGATCCCCCCATCGCAGAACATCCCCCCCCACCCCCCCATCTGACACTCAGCACAAACGGCCTCTTCCTTCTTCTGCAGGAGAGGGAAAGTGAAAGTGTTGGGGCACACAGCCAGACACCCCCATCCCCCACAGCCTCCCCAGCCCTGCCTGCAGACCCCTAACCCTTACTTGCCTCACTCTGGGGTTCCCCCAACCCATTCCCTGCTCAGTTGTTTCCCAGAATAATCAAGGAACAAACTGGGGCATTGTGAAATTGAGGGATCAAAGGGAGGAAATGGAAATGAAGAGTGGAAAAAGCTCCTGGGAGCTGGGGGCACACAGACTCAGAGCCCTTCAGAATCTCCCTGGCATCACCCCCAGGCCATCGGCACACTTCAAGGGCTGTGTTGGGCCCTGGGTCACCCCAAAATCTGAGGCACTCAGGGCAGGGGCTCCAAACCATGAACCCACCGAGCCACTGCCTATCTCTGGCACCCTCATTCCCCTGGGAACCCAACCATGGGACCCCCATTCCTTCAGTCCCCTTGTCCCGGGGACCCCATCCCAGTACTCACCTTCCCCAGGATCTCCATGGCCCAGGACCTCATTCCCAAGGAACCCTCTCCCATTCATTCCATTAACAGA
>NW_026995281.1:0-4134 GCF_028769735.1 Zonotrichia leucophrys gambelii
AACCCTCCCGCGTATGGGATTTTTTTTGGGCCCCCCGGGCCCCTCCCCCACAGGCCCCCCAAAAAAAACCACGGCCCTTTTCCCCGGCAAAGAAAACTCCCCCCCCCCCCGCTTTGGCTGGCAGATTGCAGGAGACACTTCCCTCTATCAAACCAAAACCCGACACGGGACTGGTGCCTCCTTTCATCTGGGAAAACCCTCCTGTTTTTTCGTGGTTTTTTAGGGCCCCAACCCGGCCCCCTTTTCCCCGCCCCAGGCCCCAAAAAAAATTTCTACGGCCCTTTTTCCCGGGAAAAAAAAACTGACCTTCCCCCCCATTGGCGGGGAGATTGCAGGAGCCCCCTTGGGCCCCTATCAATCCAGCCCGATTTTGGGACGGGGGCCCCCCTTTCATTTGGGAACCATCCTGCGTATCGTGGATTTTCAGGGGGGCCCGCCGGCCACTCCCCGCCCCAGGCCCCCCAACACAAACCACGGGCCCCTTTTCCCCGGGAAAAAAAACTCCACCTCCCGCTTTTGGCTGGCAGATTGCAAAAGCACTTCCTCTATCAAACCAACCCGACTCGGACCGGGCCACCTTTCATCTGGGAACCATCCTGGTATCGTGGATTTTCAGGAGCCAGCCGGCCACTCCCAGCCACAGGCCCCCAAACAAAACTACGGCCCTTTCCCTGGAAAGAAAACGACCTGCCCGTCCTTCTGGCAGATGCAGGAGCCACTTGCCTCTATCAATCCAGCCCGACTCGGCACTGTGCCACCTTTCATCTGGGGAAACCCTCCTGCGTATCGTGGATTTCAGGAGCCAGCCGCCCACTCCCAGCCACAGGGCCCCCGAAAAACAAACCACGGCCCTTTTCCCTGGAAAAAAACTACCGCCCCGCTTCTGGCTGGCAGATTGCAGGAGCCACTTCCCTCTATCAAACCAGCCCGACTCGGCACGGTGCCAAACCTTTCATCTGGGAACCATCCTGCGTATCGTGGATTTCAGGGGCCAGCCGGCCACTCCCCAGCCACAGGCCCCCAACAAAACCACGGCCCTTTTCCCTGGAAAAAACTAACCTGCCCCATCTGGCTGGCAGATTGCAGGACCACTTTCTCTATAAACCACCCGACTTTGGCCTGGTGCCACCCTTTTATCTGGGAACCATCCTGCGTATCGTGGATTTCAGGAGCCAGCCGGCCACTCCCAGCCACAGGCCCCCGAACACAAACCACGGCCCTTTTCCCTGGAAGTAAATCTGACCTGCCCGTCATCTGGCTGGGAGATTGCAGGAGCCACTTCCTCTATCAAAACCAGCCCGACTCGGACTGGTGCCAAACCTTTCATCTGGAACCATCCTGCTATCGTGGATTTTCAGGAGCCGCCGGCCACTCCCACCACAGGCCCCCCAACACAAACCACGGCCCTTTTCCCTGGCAAAAAAACTTACCACCCGCTCTGCTGGGAGATTGCAGGAGCCACTTCCTCTATCAAACCAGCCCACTTGGCACTGGTGCCACCTTTCATCGGAACCATCCTGTATCGTGGATTTTCAGGAGCCAGCCGGCCACTCCCACCACAGGCCCCCAACACAAACCACGGGCCCTTTTCCCTGGAAAAATAAACTGACCTCCCGTCTCTGGCTGGGAGATTGCAGGGGCCACTTGCCTCTATCAATCCAGCCAACTTGGGACTGGGCCACCTTCATCTGGGGAAACCTCTTTCATTGTGGATTTTCAGCACCACCGCCCCTCCCAGCCACAGCCCCCAAACAAAAACTACGGCCCCTTTTCCCTGGAATTAAAAATGACCTCCCTCATCGGCTGGCAGATGCAGGAGCCACTTCCTCTATCAAAACCCAACCCGCTCGGGACTGGTGCCACCCTTTTACTGGGAACCCTCCGCATATCGTGGATTTTTGATTTTCAGGAGCCAGCCGGCCACTCCCCCCACAAAGGACCCCAAACAAATACTACGGCCCTTATCCCTGGAACTAAAACTGACCTGCCCGTCATCTGCTGGCAGATTGCAGGGGCCACTGCCTCATCAATCCAGCCCGACTTGGCCCCTGGTGCCGCCTTTCATCTTGGAACCATCCTGCGTATCGTGGATTTCAGGAGCCACCGGCCACTCCCAGCCACAGGCCCCCGAACACAAGCCACGGCCCTTTTCCCTGGCAAACAAAACTTAACCACCCCTCTTCTGGCTGGCAGATTGCAGGAGCCACTTGCCTCTATCAAACCAGCCCGACTTGGCACTGGTGCCACCTTTCATCTGGTAACCATCCACCGTAATGTGGATTTTCAGCCGGCCACTCCCAGCCCAGGCCCCCGAACACAAAACCACGGGCCCCTTTTCCCTGGCAAAGAAAACTCAACCGCCCCGCTTCTGGCTGGCAATTGCAGGAGCCACTTGCCTCTATCAAACCACCCGACGCGGCACTGGGGCCACCTTCATCTGGAACCATCCGGGTATCGTGGATTTTCAGGAGCCAGCCGGCCACTCCCAGCCACAGGCCCCCGAAAACAAACCACGGCCCTTTTCCCTGAAAGTAAATCTGACCTGCCCGTCTGCTGGCTGGCAGATTGCAGGAGCCACTTGCCTCTATCAATCCAGCCCGACTCGTCACTGGTGCCACCTTTCATCTGGGTACCATCCTGCGTATCGTTGGTTTTCAGGAGCCAGCCGGCCACTCCCAGCCACAGGGCCCCTGAACACAACCACGGCCCTTTTCCCTGCAAAGAAAACTCATCCGCCCCGCTTCTGGCTGGGAATTGCAGGAGCCCTTGCCTCAAACAATCCGCCCGACCTGGCCCTGGTGACACCTTTCATCTGGGGAAACCATCCTGTTATCGTGGATTTTCAGGAGCCAGCCGGCCACTCCCAGCCACAGGCCCCAAACACAAACTACCCGGGCCCTTTTCCCTGGGAAATAAAACTGAACCCGCCCGTCATCTGGCTGGCAGATTGCACGAGCCACTTGCCTCTATAATCCAGCCCGACTCGGTACTGGGCCCACCTTTCATCCCGGGAACCATCCTGCGTTTCGTGGATTTTCAGGAGCCAGCCGCCACTCCCAGCCACAGGCCCCCGAACACAAACCCCGGCCCTTTTCCCTGGCAAAAAAAACTCACCCGCCCCGCTTCTGGCTGGCAGATTGCAGGAGCCACTTGCCTCTATCAAACCAACCCGACGTGGCACTGGTGCCACCTTTCATCTGGAACCATCCACCGTAATGTGGATTTCAGGGCCAGCCGCCACTCCCAGCCATAAGTCCCCAAAAAAATCTACGGGCCCTTTCCCCGGAATTAAACAACCCGCCCATCATTGGGTGGCACATTGCAGCAGCCACTTTGGAATTTAAACATGCCCAAATTGGGACTGGGGGCCACCTTTCACTGGAACCATCCTCTAAACGTATTTTTAGGAGCCAGCCGGGCCCCTCCCGCCACAGCCCCCGAACAAAAACCCGGCCCTTTTCCCCGGAAGTAAATCGACCTGCCCTCATCGGCTGGCAATTTTCAGAAGCCACTTGCCTCTATCAATCCAGCCCGACTCGGCTCTGGGGCCACCATTTTTCTGGGAACCATCCTGCGTATCGTGGATTTTCAGGAGCCAGCCGGCCACTCCCAGCCACAGGCCCTCCCAAAAAAATACTACGGCCCTTTTCCCTGGAATTAAAACTGACCTGCCCGCATCTGGGTGCAGATTGCAGGAGCCCCTTTCCCCCTACAAACAACCTACCGGGGACTGGGGCCACCTTCATCTGGGAACCATCCGCAATCGCATTTAAGGACCACCGGGGACTGCCAGCCACGGCCCCCGAACACAAACCCCGCCCTTTTCCCTGGCAAACAAAAATTAAAACCCTCCCGTTCTGGCGGCAGATTGCAGAGCCACTTACCTATCAAACCCCCCGACTTGGCACGTGGGCCCCCTTGGTCTAGGGGCCATCCACCTAAGTGGATTTCAGGGGGGCCCCCCGGGGCCCCTCCCAGCCCAAGTCCCCCAAAAAAAAACACGGCCTTTTTCCTGGCAAAAAAACTCCCCCCCCGCTTCTGGGGTGGCGTTGCAGGGGCCACTTGCCTCTATCAAACCAGCCCGCTCGGGACTGTTACACCCTTTTATCGGAACCACCTGTGGGGGATTTTTGA
>NW_026995282.1:0-4131 GCF_028769735.1 Zonotrichia leucophrys gambelii
GTGCCCCTTTTATCTGGGAACCCTCCCCGGGTTTTTTATTTTCAGGGGCCAGCCCCACTTCCCCCCCCAGGCCCCCGAACACAAACCACGGCCCTTTTCCCTGGCAAAAAAACTACCCCCCCCTTCTGGCTGGCAATTGCAGGGGCCACTTGCCTCTATCAAAACCCGCCCGACTTGGGACTGGGGCCACCTTTCATCGGGAACCATCCGCGTATGGGGGGTTTTCCGGACCCGCCGGGCCCTCCCAGCCCCGGTCCCCCCCCCAAAAAATAAAGGCCCCCTTTTTCCCGGGGGTTAAAAAATATGCCCCACCGGCTGGCAATTTTCAGGAACCCCTTTCCCCTATCAAACCACCCAAATTGGGCCCGGTTCCCAAAAACCTTTTATCTGGGAACCATCCCTGGTATGTGGGATTTTTCAGGGGCCAGCCGGGCCCCTCCCCCCCACGGCCCCCCACAAAACCACGGCCCTTTTCCCTGGGAAAAAACTACCTGCCCCCCTTTGGGTGGGAGATTCAGGGGCCCCTTCCTCTATCAAAACCCCCCGACTGGCACGGTGCCAAACCCTTTTAAACTGGGAAAACCTCCGTTTTTGGGGGATTTTTTAGGACCAGCCCCCGGGCCCCCCCCAGCCAAATGGTCCCCCAAAAAAAAATTTCCCGGGCCCCTTTTCCCCAAAATTTAAAAAAAGGGGCCCCCCCCCATCCCTTTTTGGGGGGGTTCAGGACTTTTTCCCCAAAAAAAACCCGCCCCACCGGGGGCTTTTTGGGCCCCCCTTTCATCTTGGGGGAAACCCCCCCCCCCCGGGGATTTTTAGGGGCCACCGGCCCCCCCCCCACGGCCCCCCAAAAAAAACAAAGGCCCTTTTCCTTTTTTCCGGGAATTTAAAAAAACCCCCATCACCCGGGTGGCACATTTCAGCAGGGCCCCTTTCCCCCTAAAAAAAAAAAGGGAACCGGGGGCCCCCCCAACCTTTCATCGGGAAAAACCCCCCCTTTCTAACCCTGGGTTTTCCGGAGCCCCCCGGGCCCCTCCCCCGCCACAAGGGGCCCCCCAACCCCAAACCACGGGCCCTTTTTCCCCCCAAACCAAAAATTTAAAACCCCCCCCCCTTCTGGGAATTCCGGAAACCAAAAACCCCCCATTTAAAAACCCCCCCCCCCTCGGCACTGGTTTCCCCCCCCTTTTTTCTTGGGAAAAACCCCCCCGCCCCCTCGTGATTTTCCGGAGCCACCGGGCCCCAAACCCCGCCCCAGGGCCCCCGAAAAAACTAAAAACCCCCTTTTTCCCGGAAAAAAAAACCTTTCCCTTTATCTGGGGGGGGATTGCAGGGGCCCCTTTCCCCTATCAAAAACCCCCAGACTCGGCAAATGGGCCAAAACCCCCTTTATATGGGGGCCCTCCGCAAAAACGGGATTTTTAGGACCAGCCCCAAAAACCCCCCCCCCCAGGTCCCCAAACCCAAAAAAAAAGGCCCTTTTTTTCCCGGGGAAATAAAAAAATGACCTGCCCAAACCCCTGGGTGGGGGAAACAGCAGGGCCCCTTGGTAAAAATCCCAAAAACCCCCCCCCCCTTTTGGGACTTTTTTCCAAAAATTTTACGGGAACCCTCCTGCGTTCGGGGTTTTTAGGGGGGCCGGCCCCCTTTCCCCCCACAGGGCCCCCCCAAAAAAACCAAAGGGGCCCCCTTTTCCCCGGGGAAAACGCCCCCCCCGTCCTGGGTTTGGGAAAAATTTCGGGGCCTCTTTCCTCAAACAAATTTTTGCCCCCTCTCGGGACTGGGCCACCTTTTCCCTCTGGGAAACCCCTCCCCGCGGGCGTGGGGTTTTTAAGCCCCGCCGGCCCCTCCCCCCCCCCAAAGGGGCCCCCCCCCACAAACCAAAACCCTTTTTTTCCCGGGGGGAAAAAAAAAACCCCCCCACCCCCCCTTTTTGGGTGGCAATTGGGGGGGGGCCACTTTCCTCTATCAAACCAGCCCCCCCCCTTTGGGACTGGGGCCCCCCCTTTTATCTGGGGAAAACCCCCCCCGCCTTTTTGTGGATTTTCAGGACCAGCCGGGCCCCTCCCCCCCCCAACCCCCCCAAAACAAAAAACGGCCCTTTTTTTCCCGGGAAAAAAAACTTACCCGCCATCACTGCTGGCACTTGCAGCAGCCACTTCCTCTATCAATCCAGCCAGACTCGCACTGGTGCAACCTTTCATCTGGGAACCATCCTGCGTATCGTGGATTTTCAGGAGCCAGCCGGCCACTCCCAGCCACAGGCCCCCGAAACACAAACCACGGCCCTTTTCCCTGGCAAACAAAACTTACCCACCCCGCTTCTGGCTGGCAGATTGCAGGAGCCACTTGCCTCTATCAAACAGCCCGACTCGGCACTGGTGCCACCTTTCATCTGGGAACCATCCTGCGTATCGTGGATTTTCAGGAGCCAGCCGGCCACTCCCAGCCACAGGCCCCCGAGCACAAACTACGGCCCCTTTCCCTGGAAGTAAAACAGACCTGCCCGTCATCTGGCTGGCAGATTGCAGGAGCCACTTCCCCATATCAAACCAGCCCGACTCGGCACTGGTGCCACCTTTCATCTGGGAACCATCCTGCATATCGTGGATTTTCAGGAGCCAGCCGGCCACTCCCAGCCACAGGTCCCCAAACAAATACTACGGCCCTTTTCCCTGGAAGTAAAACTGACCTGCCCATCATCTGGCTGGCACATTGCAGCAGCCACTTGGTAATATCAAACCTGCCCATCTTGGCACTGGTTCCACCTTTCATCTGGGAACCATCCTGCGTATCGTGGATTTTCAGGAGCCAGCCGGCCACTCCCAGCCACAGGCCCCCAAACACAAACCACGGCCCTTTTCCCTGGAAGTAAAACTGACCTGCCCGTCATCTGGCTGGCAGATTGCAGGAGCCTCTTGCCTCTATCAATTCAGCCCGACTCGGCACTGGTGCCACCTTTCATCTGGGAACCATCCTGCGTATCGTGGATTTTCAGGAGCCAGCCGGCCACTCCCAGCCACAGGCCCCCGAACACAAACCACGGCCCTTTTCCCTGGCAAACAAAACTCACCACCCCGCTTCTGGCTGGCAGATTGCAGGAGCCACTTGCCTCTATCAAACCAGCCCGACTTGGCACTGGTGCCACCTTTCATCTGGGAACCATCCTGCGTATCGTGGATTTTCAGGAGCCAGCCGGCCACTCCCACCCACAGGTCCCCAAACACAAACGACGGCCCTTTCCCTGGAAGTAAAACTCACCGCTCCCGTCATCTGGCTGCAGATTGCAGGAGCCTATTGCCTCTATCAAACCAGCCCGACTCGGCACTGGTGCCACCTTTCATCTGGGAACCATCCTGCGTATCGTGGATTTTCAGGAGCCAGCCGGCCACTCCCAGCCACAGGCCCCCGAGCACAAACTACGGCCCATTTCCCTGGCAAACAAAACTCACTCGCCCCGATTCTGGCTGGCAGATTGCAGGAGCCACTTCCCCATATCAAACCAGCCAGACTCGGCACTGGTGCCACCTTTCATCTGGGAACCATCCTGCGTATCGTGGATTTTCAGGAGCCAGCCGGCCACTCCCACCCACAGGTCCCCAAACACAAACGACGGCCCTTTTCCCTGGAAGTAAAACTGACCTGCCCATCATCCGGCTGGCAGATTGCAGGAGCCTATTGCCTCTATCAATCCAGCCCGACTCGACACTGGTGCCACCTTTCATCTGGGAACCATCCTGTGTATGGTGGATTTTCAGAAACCAGCGGCCACTCCCACCACAGGTCCCCAAACAAATACTACGGCCCTTTTCCCTGGAATTAAAACTGACCTGCCCATCATCTGGCTGGCAGATTACAGGACCCACTTCCCTCTATCAAACCAGCCCGACTTGGCACTGGTGCCACCTTTCATCTGGGAACCATCCTGCGTATCGTGGATTTTCAGGAGCCAGCCGGCCACTCCCAGCCACAGGCCCCCAAAACAAACTACGGCCCTTTTTCCCTGGAATTAAAACTGACCTGCCCATCATCTGCTGGCAATTGCAGGAGCCACTTGCCTCTATCAAACCAGCCGACTCGGCACTGGTGCCACCTTTCATCTGGGAACCATCCTGCGTATCGTGGATTTTCAGT
>NW_026995283.1:0-4129 GCF_028769735.1 Zonotrichia leucophrys gambelii
AGGAAGTGAGGGAGGAAGGGAGGAGAGGAGAAGGAGGAAAGGGAGGAAGGGGGAGAAGAAGAGGAGAGGAGGAAGGAGGGGAGAGAGAGGGAGAGGGAGGAGAGGGAAGGAAGGGAGAGAGAGGAGGAAGAGGAGAGGAGGAAGGGAGGAGGAGGAGAAGAGGAGAAGAGAGGGGAAGAGAAGGGAGATGGGGGAAGGAGAAGAGGGAGGGAGAAGGGAGGAAGGAGAGGAGGAGAAGAGGGGGAAGGGGAAGGGAGGGAGGGGAGGAAGGGGGGGGGAGGAAGGAGGGGAGGAGAAAGGGGGGAGGAGGAAGGGGGAGAAGGAGGAGGAAGGAGAAAAGGGAAGGAAGGAGGGGAAGAGGAGGGGAGGAAGAGGGGGAGGGGGGAAGAGAGGGAGGAGGAGAAGAGGGAGGAGGAGGAGGAGGGGAAGAAGAGAGGGGAGGAGAAGAGAAGGGGGGGAGGAAGAGGAGGGAGGAGAAGGGAGGAGAAGAGGGAGGGAGGGGAAGGAGGAGAAAGGAGGGGAGGGAGAGAAGAGAAAGGAGAGGGAAGAGAGAGGGGGAGGAGGGGGGGGAGAGGAGGGAGGGAAGAGAAGGGAGGAAGGAGAGAAGAAGGAAGGAAAGAGGAAAGAGGGAGGAGGGGAGGGAGAGGAAGAGAGGGGAGAGGAGAGAAGGAGAAGAGAGAGGAGGAGGAGGGGGAAGAAGGGAAGGGGAAGGAGGAGAGGGAAAGAGGAAGGAGGAAGGAGGAGGGAGGAGGGGAGAGGGGGAGGGAGGAGAGAAAGAGGGAAGGGAGGAAGAGGAGAAGAGGAGGGGGGAAGAGGAAGGAAGGGGAGAAAAGGAAGGGGAGAGGGAGAGAGGGGGAGGAAGAGAGGGAAGAGAGGGGAGGGGAAGGGGAAAGGAAGGAGAGGGGAGGGGGAGAGAGGAGGGAGAAGAGGAGGAGGGAGGAGAGGAAGGAGGAGAAGAGGGGAGAGGGGGGGAGAGGAGGGGGGAAGAGGGAAGGAGGGAGGGAAGGAAGGAAAAAGAGAAGGAGAGGGAGGGGAGGAGGGAAAGGAGAAAGGGAAGGAGGGAGGGGAGTGGGAGAGGAGGAGAAGGGAGGAGAGGGAGGGAGAGAAGGGAGGAGGGGAAGGAAGAGAAGAGGGGAGGAAGAGAGGAGAGGAAGAAGGGAGGAGAGGGGAGGGGAGAGAGAAGGGAGAAGGAGAAGGGGGGGGGGAGGAGAAGGAGGGGGGGGAGAGGAGAGGAAGGGAGAGGAAGAGGAGGAGAGAAGAGGGAGAGAGAGGGGGAGAGGGAGGAAGAGGAGAGAGAGAGGAGAAAGGGAAGGAGAAGGAGGAGGAAGGGAGGGAGGAGGGGGAGAGAGGAAGAGGGGAAGGAGGAAGGAGAGGGGAGGAAGGAAAGGGGAGGAGAAGGGGAGAAAAAAGGGAAGGGAGGGGGGGAGGGAGAGAGGGAGGAGAGAGGAAGAAGGAAAGGAAAGGGGGAGGAGGGAGAAGAGGAAGAGGAGAAGGAGGGAAGAGGAGAAGAGGGGAGGAGGAGAGGAAGAGGAAGGAGAAGGGGAGGGGGAGGAGAGGAGGAGAAGGAGGAAGGAGAGGAGAGAGAAGAGAGAGAGGAGAGAGGGGAGGAGGAGAAAGGAGGGGAGGAAGGAGGAGGGGAGGAGTGAGGGAGAGGTAGGAGAGGAGGAGGAGAGGAGGGAGGAGAGGGAGAGGAGAGGAGGAGAGGAGGGAGGAGAGGGGAGGAGGAGGGAGAGGAGAGAGGGAAGGGAGAGGAGGAAGGGAGGAAAGGAGAAGGAGGGGAGAGGAGAGGAGGAGGAGAGCAGAGAGAGAAGGGGAAGGAGGGTAGGAGGGGGGAAGAGAGAGGAGAGAGGGAGGGGAGGGAGGAGAGGAGAGAGGAGAGGAAGGAGGAAGGAGGGGGAAGGAGGAGGAGAGAGAAGGGAAGAAGAGGAGAGGAGGGAAGGGAGGAAGGAGAAGGAGAGAGAGGGAGAGGAGAGGAGAGAGAGAGGGAGAGGAGAGGAGAGGAAGAGGGAGGGGAGGAGAGAGAGAGGAGGGGAGAGGAGGGAGGAGAGAGAGAAGGAGGAGGAGGAGAGGAAGAGAGAGAGGGAAGGAGGAGAGGGGAAGAGAAGGAGGAGGAGGAGAGAGAAGGAGGAGGAGAAGGAGGAAGGAGAAGGAGAGAAGAGGGAGAGGAAAGGAGGAGGAAAGGAGGAGGAGGAAGAGAAGGAAGAGAGAGGGAAGGAGAGAAGGGGGGAGAGAGGAGAGAAGGAGAGGGGAGGGAGGAGAGAGAGAGGAGGGAGGAGAGGAGAGAGGGGAAGGAGGAGGGAGAGAGGGAGGGAAGAGAGAGAAAGAAAGGAGGAGAGGGAGAGAGGGGGAGGAGAGGGAGAGAGGAAGGGGGAAGGGAGGAGGAGAGGGAGGAGGAGGGGGAAGGAAGGAGGGGAGGGAGGGGAAGGAGAGGAGGAGAAGATGGAAAGAAAGGAGGGAGAGAAGAGAGAGGGGGAGAAGGAGGAAGAAGAAAGGGAGAAGGGGAAGGAGAGGAGTAGAGAGGAAGAGGAGAAGAGGGAGGAGGAAGGAGGGAGGAGGGGAAGGGAGAGGAGGGGGGGGGGGGGGGGGGGGGGGGGGGGGGGGGGGGGGGGGGGGGGGGGGGGGGGGGGGGGGGGGGGGGGGGGGGGGGGGGGGGGGGGGGGGGGGGGGGGGGGGGGGGGGGGGGGGGGGGGGGGGGGGGGGGGGGGGGGGGGGGGGAAGGAGAGAGGAAGAGGAGGAGGGAGAGGGAAGTGAAAGGGGAGAGGAGGGGAGAAGGAGAGAGGAGGGAAGGGGAGGAAGGAGGAAAGGAGGAGGAGAAGAGAAGGAGGAGAGAGGAGAAGAGAAGAGAGGAGAGGGGAGGGGGAGGAGAGGAGAGGAGAAGAGAGAGGAGAGGAGAGAGAGAGGAGAGAGGAGGGAAGGAGGAGAGGAGAGGGGAGAGAGAGAGGAGAAGAGGAGAGGAGAGGGAGAGGAGGGGAGATAGGAGAGGAAGGAGGAGGAGAGGAGGGAGGGAGAGGGAGAGAGGAGAGGAGAGTGGGAGGAGGAGGGAAGGGGGGAGGAGGAAGAGGGGGGGAGGAGGAGGTGGAGGAGAAGAGAGGGAGAAGAGAAAGGAGAGGGGAAGGAGGGAAGAGGAGAGGGGAGGAAGAGAAGGAGAAGAGAAGGGGGAGAGGAGGGAGAGGAGAGAGGAGGAGGATGGGAGGGAGGAGAGGAAGAGAGGAGGAGGAGAGAGAGAGAAGAGGAAGAGAGAGGAGGAAGAGAGAAGGAGGAGGAAGAGAGGAGAGGAGGAGGAAGTAGAGGAGAGAGAGGAAGGAAGGGGAGGAAGAGAGGAAGAAGGGAGGGAGGAAGGAGGAGAAGGAAGAGAAGAAGGAAGGAGAGGAAGGAGGAGGAGGAGGGAAGGAGAGAGAAGAGAGAAGGGGGAGAGAGAGGAGAAGAGAGAGGAGGAGGGAGAGAGAAGGGAGAGGAAGGAGAGAAAGAGGAGGGAAAAAGAAAGGAGGGAAGAAGAAGAGGAAAAAGGGGAAGGGAGAAAGAGGAAGAGAGGGAAGGAAGAAAGGAAAGAAGAGAGAGGAAGGAGGGAGAAGGGGAGAGAGAAAAAGGAAAAGAAAGGAAGAAGAAAAGGGAGGAGGGAAGGGGAAAGAAAAGGAAAAAGAAAGAAGAGGGGGGAAAGAGGGGAAAGGAGAAAAAGAGAAAGGAAGGGGGAGGAGGGGAAAGAAGAAGGGGAAGGGGAAAAAAAGGGAAAAGAGAGAGGGGGGGAAAAGGGGAAAAAGGGAAAGAGGGAAAGAAGGGGGGGGGGGGAGGGGGAGGAGAAAAAAGGAAGAGAAGGGGAGGGAAGAGGAAGGAAAAGAAAAAAGGAGGAAGAAAGGAGGGAGGGAGAAAGGGGGAGGAGGAGGAAGGGGAGAAAGGGAGGGGGAAAAGGAAAGGGAAGAGGGAAAAGGGAGAAAGGAAGGAAGAAGGGAGGGGAGAGAAAAGGAAAGGGAGGAGAGAAAAATGAAGAGAGGGAAAGAAGGAAGAGGAGAAAGAGAAGAAGAGGGGGAGGGGAGAAGGGGAAAGAAGGGGGAAAAGGGGGAGGATAGGGAAAAAAAGGAGAAGAGGGGGGAAGAGAAGGGAAAGGGGGGGAAAAGAAGAGAAAGAAAGGGAA
>NW_026995284.1:0-4128 GCF_028769735.1 Zonotrichia leucophrys gambelii
CCTGGGGAGGGGGGCCCCACAGTTCCCCCCTTTTCCCCTTTTGGGCCCCCCAACCCCAGTGCCTTTTCCTTTGGTTCCCAAAAACCCCCAAAAGTGTTCCAAATTTCCCCCCCCCTTTGGGCCCAACAAGGAAGGTTTCCCCAAAATGGCCCCCTTGGGGGCCCCCCACAGGGCCCCCCCCGTGCCACAATGGTCCCCTTTTGGTTCCCCGGGCCCTGGGCCCCTTTCCCTTTTAAATTTTTCCCCCCCCCCCCCTTCTCAGGCCGCCCCCCCCAGCTGAGAAAAAAGCCTCCCTTGGGGCCCTTCGCCTTGGCCCAACAAACCCCCCGGGGCCCCCAGCTTTTTCCCCCCCGCAGCTCATCACAAACACCCTTTTTTTCCCCGGACTGGGGCTGCCCAACCAGCTTCCCGGGTTTTTTTTTTTTGGGAAAAAGCCCTGGGAACTGTTTTTTTTTTTTTTTTCTCTTGCACAACAAACCCCCGTTTTTCCCCACCCCGCCAAAAAAAAAGCTGCTGATGCCGAGTGGGGGCCCCGAAAGAAAATTCTGGGAAAATGAAGCCCCCTCTCTTTTGGGGGGCCCACAAAAAGCGCCCCAAAAGGACCCCCCGGGGGGGTCCCGGGCCAGCGACCTCCCCCCCTGAGGGGGCCTCCCCCCAGCCCCGGGAACTCTGTGATGGGGCAAAAAAACCACCAAGTAAAGTCCCCTTGTCCTGTTTTCTTGGGTGGGCCCCCCCCAGCCAGCTTTTTGGTTTTTTTTTCCCAAAAACCTGTCGTAGTGTCCCCCCCCCACGGCACTCTGAAATGTCCAAACAGCCAAAACTTTTGAAACCTTACAGGGCCCCCCCCCCCCCTTTTGATTGTCATGCCAAAACCCCCCTCCCCGATGCACAGCCCCCGCCCTCTTTATTGGGTCACCCGAAAATCCCCCTATGAATGCTGTAAACTTTTCCCCCCAATGACCTCCAAAAAAAAAAAACCCCGTGATGCCCCCCTAGCCCCCAATTCTGGGGACCTCACACACCCCACTCCCGGCCCCCGCCCCAAAAAAAAGGCCCCCCCTTTGGCCCTGAATCCCGCCCCGCTTTGTGCCTCTTTGACACAGCCACAGAAGGGTGCTGTTTTTGACCAGCCCCCCCCTGGGGGGATTCCCCCCAAGCCCCGCCAAGGCCCCGACCCCCTGTGGGGTCGTCCCCCGTTTGGGCCCCGCTGGTGTCCCCCCCCCAGGGCCCTGGCAAAAGCCCCCAGCCCTGGGTGGGGGTGGGGCCCCCAGGAGCTGCTTTCCTGGCCAGAGCTGTCCCCCTCTGCAGGCCCCGCCCTTTCCCAGGAGTGCCTTGGCCCCCGGGGGCCCGGCCCAGCCCAAAACAAAGACCCCCAGCACAGGACTTCCAAAAGACCCCCCCTGGGCTTTGGGAGTGTTTTGCAATCAACTCAGTACCCCCCCGAGGGGGGCTCAAAATTTTTTCTGAAGAATTCCCCCCAAAAATAAATTGAAACACTGAAAAATTTTTCCCCCAAAACATTAAAAAAAGAATTTTCCCCTCCTGAAAAAAGGGCTGAAAAGCCCCCCCCCCCCTTTTTCCCGGTAGAGGGAAAAAGCACTGGGGGCAGTGGGGGGCAGCAGGGACAAGCAAGGGGAAAAAAATACCCCCTGAAAACCGGCAAAACTTTTTCCCCCCTTTTTCCCCCTGCAGGCTTTCCCCCCACCCCCCGGCTGCCCCCACCCTGGGGTGGGGCCCCTTCCTTTTCTGACACTCTGGCCTCCCCCTGCCCCCCCCCTTTCCCCCCACAGCCTTGGGGGTTGGGTCCCAGGCCCTTTCTAGGGGATGTTGCGCCCCCCCACAGCCCCTGCCCTGGAAAAAGGGAAATTTTTCCCTTTTCTGCTGCTGCCCCCCGGCCTGGGGCCCCCCCCAGCTGCCCTTGGTGCTATTAGTCCCCTTTTTCGGCCTCATTCCTCAAAAAAAAAAAAAAGCTCCACCCCCTGAAACCACCCCCCCCATCCCTCCCACCTCCCTATTCTACCCTCAGCCCTCCACAACCCCCCCGAGCCCAGAAGCCATCAAAACCCTTCTACCAGCTTTTTTTGATTTAAGCCCCTCCAAAACCCCCATCCTGGGGAGATTTTTTTTTTTTGTCCCCTTTTTTCCAAGGCTGAAAAAAATGGAAAAAATATGTCAAAAGTTATTTTTTCTACAAAACCCTTTTCAATGGAAAAAAAAAAAAAGGGGCCAATAACCTCAAAAAAATGAATGAGGGTGGGGTTTTTAAAAATTTTAGAAGGAGGGGAAAAAATTTTTTCAAGTAAAGGGTGGCTCGAAAAACTGCAGCTGAATTTTTTTTTAGAAAGTGGATTTTTCCCCACCCAGGAAATTGTCCCCCCCGAGCAGGAACTTTTTGGGAACCTTACCCATGAAACCCCCTCCCCCCCGGGGACAGAATTCCTGTAGTGGGGGGGGGTTTTTTCTCTGAGTCTGGTGGCCCCCAAAAAGGGGTTCTGGGCCCAAAAAAGGGTTTTTGGCTAGGGCCACCAGCTGGTGCGGGGCAGGCCTCCACCCCATACCCATGGCACCCTTTCCCCCCCCCGGGGCCCCGGCTCTCCCCCCTTTTTTTTTTTTTTTCCCGCCCCTGCCTTGGCCCCCTGCTGGATGAAGATTTTTTTTGTCCCCTTAAAAAAATCTTTCCCCAAAATGTTTTGGGGGCCCCAATTTCTTTCCCAGTCCCCGGCTCCTGGAGCAGAAGGGGCTTTTCAACCCCCCCCAGGAATGACCCTAGGGGGCAACCCCTGCAGGGTGGCCACCAGGCCGGGGCTGCCAAGGGAAGCTTTTTTGGCCATGGGCCCCCCCCAAGCCCTCTTTTTGCCAAGGGCCTTTGGGAATTTCCTCAGGGCTTCCCCCTGGACGCTCCCCCAGCCGGCACTCCCCGCCCCCTTTTTGGCCCCGGCCCCCTTCCCTGTCGGGGCGGGGCCTGGGGCTTTTTCCCCCGCAGCGGGGGCCTGCCTTGCCCCCAGACAGGGGAAAGGAAAGGTTTTCTTTTGGGGGCAGGAAGGGCCTCCCGCCCCTGCCAAAAGGCTCCAAAACAACCCCCACAAGGGGGCCCCGTTTTTAAAACAAAAAACCTTATTTTCCTAGAGGCATATAATTTCTAAAAAATTGTTTTAAACTCCTGAACTGTTTGGGGTAAAAAAGAATGTAAAATTAAGGGGCCCCCTTTTTCTAATCCCTGAGAAGAAATCAAAATTTGAGGGGAAAATTTTTTTATAAATTTTTTGGGGTACCCCCCAAAATTTTAATTCTGGGGACAAATTGGGGTTAAAGTTTTTTTTAAATTCCACCTCTCCCCCAAAACCTTTTTTCACCTTTTGGGGAAAAATTCCTGGGGGCTTGGGGGAATTCCAGTACCCCCCCCCCCCCCCCCCTTCTTTAAGGGGGAAATTTTTTTTTTAAGCCCAGGGGCCCCCTGCAGGGGTTTTTAGGAACCATGGGTGGCCCTGTTTTTTGGGTGGGAATTTTTTCTCCACTTCCATGAAAATTTACAGGAGTTTTTTTTTTTTTTCCAATAAAGAAAAATGAAGCTTTTTTTGGCTGAAGCCCCCCCTTGTGGGCCCATACAAAGGGAAACCCCTGTGAGTGTCCCCGGGGCCCCGCTGGGGTTTTTGGCACCTGGGGATCCTGGGGTTTGGGGACCATGGACCCCCGGGGAGGCCTGTAACAGATGGGTTTCCCTTTGCAGCCCCCCGGGGGGCCCCCGGGGGGGTGCCCCCCATGAAATGGGTTTTTCCCCCTGCCCTTTTAACCACAAGGGCTTTTTTTTACATCCCAGAAAACCCCCCGGAGTCCCCCCCCCCTTATAGGCCCCGCCTGTGCCCCTTGCCATTCGCCCCCTTTGGAAAAAAAGCCCCGGGGGCTCCCCCCCTTTTTAAAAATTCCCCCCCCTGGAAACCTCCCCCGAGGGCCTGGAAAAAATCTTTATCCTTTTGCAGGCAAGCCACCCCCAACCCCCGTTGCCCCAAAAGGTCCAAATTTTTCCTGGCACCATCCCCACCCCCCTGTTTTTTTTTTTCCCCCCCGGGCCCCCCCCCCCTTTTTTTTTTCCCCCTTTTGGGAGCTCCCAGGAGAAATTCCCATGAAAAG
>NW_026995285.1:0-4125 GCF_028769735.1 Zonotrichia leucophrys gambelii
AAAAAAAAAAAAAAAAAAAAAAAAAAAAAAAAAAAAAAAAAAAAAAAAAAAAAAAAAAAAAAAAAAAAAAAAAAAAAAAAAAAAAAAAAAAAAAAAAAAAAAAAAAAAAAAAAAAAAAAAAAAAAAAAAAAAAAAAAAAAAAAAAAAAAAAAAAAAAAAAAAAAAAAAAAAAAAAAAAAAAAAAAAAAAAAAAAAAAAAAAAAAAAAAAAAAAAAAAAAAAAAAAAAAAAAAAAAAAAAAAAAAAAAAAAAAAAAAAAAAAAAAAAAAAAAAAAAAAAAAAAAAAAAAAAAAAAAGGGGGGGGGGGGGGGGGGGGGGGGGGGGGGGGGGGGGGGGGGGGGGGGGGGGGGGGGGGGGGGGGGGGGGGGGGGGGGGGGGGGGGGGGGGGGGGGGGGGGGGGGGGGGGGGGGGGGGGGGGGGGGGGGGGGGGGGGGGGGGGGGGGGGGGGGGGGGGGGGGGGGGGGGGGGGGGGGGGGGGGGGGGGGGGGGGGGGGGGGGGGGGGGGGGGGGGGGGGGGGGGGGGGGGGGGGGGGGGGGGGGGGGGGGGGGGGGGGGGGGGGGGGGCCATTCCCCTTGGACAAACCTCCAACTGGCACGGTGCACCTTCATCGGAACCATCCGGATCGTGGATTTTCAGGACACCGCCCTCCACACAGCCCCAAAAAAACACGGCCTTTTCCTGGAAAAAACTACCGCCCCTTCGCGGAGATTCAGGACCATTGCCCTTAACAGCCGACTGACTGTGCCACCTTTTATCGGAACACTCGTCGGATTTCAGGCAGCGCCACCCAGCAAAAGGCCCCAACAAAACACGGCCTTTCCCGGAAAAAACACCGCCCGCTCTGCTGCGAGGACACTTCCCTTAAAACCACCGACTCGCACGTGCCACTTTCATCTGGAACACTGCGTTCGTGGATTTTCAGGACGCGGCCCTCCCACCAAGCCCCGAACAAAAACCACGGCCATTTCCCTGGCAAAAAAACTCACCCGCCCGCTTTTGCTGCAGTTGCAGGAGCCATTCTATCAACCACCCGATGCACTGGCCACCTTCTGGGAAACCCTCCTGCGATCGTGATTTCAGGACCAGCCCATCCCACACAGGCCCCCGAACACAAACCCGGCCCTTTTCCTGCAACAAAACTACCCCCCGTTTTTGCTGAGATTGAGACCACTCCTATCAAACAGCCGACTTGCACTGGTGCCACCTTTCTGGGAACCATCCTGGTATCTGTTTCAGGGCACGGCCACTCCCAGCCCAGCCAAAACAATTCGGCCCTTTCCTGATAAACTGACCTCCCTCTCTCTGGAGATTGAGGACCACTTGCTCTTCAACCACCCAATTGGCACTGGTGCCACTTCATTGGGAACATCCCGTATCGTGGATTTTCAGACACGGCCCCACCCCAACAACAGGCCCGAAAAAACCCGCCCTTTTCCCTCCAAAAAACTACCCCCCGGGCCCGCACTGGCGGGCAGGATCAGAAGCCAAAATGCCTTTTAATAAACAGTCCCTATCGGCCCCTGTTTGCCCAGCGGGACCTTCATCTGGGAACCTCCTCTACGTGATTTTCAAGCGCCGCCACTCCACACGCCCCAAACACAAACCACGGCCTTTCCCGGCAAAAAACTCACCCCCCGCTTCTGGGCCAATGCAGAGCATTCCTCTACAACCACCGACTCGGCCTGTGCCACCTTTCATCGGAACCACCTCGTATGGGTTTTCAGAGCCAGCCCACTCCGCCACAGCCCGAACACAAACACGGCCCTTTCCCTGGAAAAACTACCGCCCCTTCTGCTGCAGATTGCAGGACCACTTGCTTATCAAACACCACTGCACTGTGCCACTTTCATCTGGAACCATCTGCGTATCGTGGATTTTCAGGAGCAGCGGCCACTCCCAGCACACCCCAACACAAACCACGCCTTTTCCCTGAAACAAACCACCCGCCCCTTCTGCTGGCATTGCAGAGCCACTCCCTCTATAAACCAGACTGGCATGGTGCCACCTTTCTGGGACCATCCGTATGTGATTTCAGGGCCAGCGCCACTCCCAGCACACCCCAAAAAATACGGCCCTTTCCTGGAATAAAATGCTGCCCTCTTGGTGGCAATTGCAGACACTTGTTCAACCGCCACTGCCTGGCCACTTTCTCTGGACCATCCCGTATGTGGATTTTAGACCACCCACTCCCGCACAGCCCAAACAAACACGCCTTTTCCTGAAAAAACTACCCCCCTCTGCGGCAGATGCAGAGCATTGCTCATCAAACCACCGATGGCACTGTGCCACCTTTGGGCCTCCGCTATGTGGATTTCAGGCACGGCCATCCCAGCACAGCCCCAAAACAACACGGCCCTTTCCTGAAAAAATCCCCCCTCTGGTGCAATTGGAGCACTTTAACAACCGCCACTTCTGTGCACCTTCTCGGGAACATCCGCGTCGTGGTTTTAGACACGCACTCCAGCACAGCCCCAAAAAACACGCCCTTTCCGGAAAAAACTACGCCCCCTTCTGGCAATTGCAGAGCCACTTCCTTATCAACCCCCGACTGGCACTGGTGCACTTTCATCTGGGAAACCCTCCGCGTACGGATTTTAGAGCCAGCGGCCCTCCAGCCACAGGCCCCGAACACAAACCACGGCCCTTTCCCTGGCAAACAAAACTCACCCCCCCGCTTCTGGCTGGCCGAATTTTCAGGAGCCCCTTTCCCTCTATCAAACCAACCCGACTCGGCACTGGTGCCACCTTTCATCTGGGAACCATCCTGCTATCGTGGATTTTCAGGAGCCAGCCGGCCACTCCAACCACAGGCCCCCAACACAAACCACGGGCCCTTTTCCTGGCAAACAAAACTAACCCGCCCCGCTTTTTGGCTGGGAGATTGCAGAGCCACTTGCCTTTTATCAAACCAACCCGACTTGGCACTGGTGCCACCTTTCATCTGGGAACCTCCGCGTATCGTGGATTTTTTAGGAGCCAGCGCCACTCCCAGACACCCCCTCCCCGAACACAAACCACTGGCCCTTTTCCCTGGCAACAAAACTCACCCGCCCCGCTTCTGCTGGCAGAGTGCAGCACCACTTCCTCTATCAAACCAGCCGACTGGCACTGGTGCCACCTTATCTGGGAACCATCCGCGTATGTGGATTTTCAGGGCCAGCGGCCACCCCCCAAACCACAAGGCCCCAAAACAAAACACGGCCCTTTTTTCCCCGGAAGAAAACTGACCTGCCCATCTTTTGCTGGCCAATTGCAGGAGCCCCTTGTTTATCAAACCTCCCGACTTGGCACTGCTGCCACCTTTCATCTGGGAACCACCGCGGATCGTGGTTTTCAGGGGCCAGCCGGGGCCCCTCCCACCCCAAGGGGCCCCAAAACAAAAAACCCCCCCCTTTTTCCCTGGAAAAAAACTACCCCCCGCTTTTGGCTGGCAGATTGCAAAAACCAATTGCCCTTTTCCCAAACCCCCCCACTTGGACTGGGCCACCTTTCACTGGGAACCCATCCGCGTATCGGGGTTTTCAGGGCCCGCCGGCCACTCCCCGCCACGGCCCCCAAAAAAACCACGGGCCCTTTCCCTGGAAAAAAATACCCCCCTCTGGCGGAATTGCAACCACTTGTTTTCAAACCCCCCGACTGGCACTGGTCCACCTTTTATCGGGAACCTCCCCCCGATCGTGGATTTTTAGGACCCCCGGCCACTCAGCCACACCCCAACACAAACCACGGGCCCTTTTTCCCCGGGAAAAAAAAACCCCACCCCCCCTTTTGGCTGGGAATTTCAGGGCCCCTTCCCTTTTTCAAACCACCCACTGGACTGGGCCCCCCTTTCTTGGGAAACCCCCGCGTATCGTGGATTTTCAGGAGCCCGCCGGCCACTCCCAGCCACAGCCCCCAAAAAAAACACGGGCCCCTTTTCCCTGGAAAAAAACCCGCCCCTCTGGCTGGCAATTGAGGAGCCCCTTTCTTTAAAAAAACCCCAAAATTGGGATGGTGCCACCATCTGGAAAACCTCCTGCTATGTGGATTTTTTGACCAGCCGGCCACTCCCACCAAGGCCCCCAAAACAAACTCGGCCCTTTCCGGAAAAAAACTACCCCCTCCTCTGGCAGTTAGGACCATTGC
>NW_026995286.1:0-4125 GCF_028769735.1 Zonotrichia leucophrys gambelii
GTCCAACCCAAAGGGAAGGGCCAAGTCGGGTGGTTTTATAGAGGCAAATGGGTCCTGAATCTGCCAGCCAAAGGGGGGTTGTTTTGTTTTTAGGAAAAGGGGCCAAAGGGTTTTTTTTGGGGGCCGTGGTGGGTGGCCGGCTGGCCCGAAAATCCACGATTGCAGGATGGTTCCCCAAAGAAAGGTGGGACCGGCCATCGGGGTGGTTTTAAGAGAAAATGGCTCCTGCAATCTCCCCAAGCGGGGGTAGTTTTTTCCAGGAAAAGGGGCCTGTTTGTGTTTTGGGGGGCCCGGGGCTGGAGTGCCGGCGGCTCCCGAAAATCCCCGAACGCAGGAAGGTTCCCAGATGAAAGGGCACCGTGCCTCGGGCTGGTTTGATAGAGGCAAGTGGCTCCCGCAACTGCCAGCCAGATATGGGAAAGGGCAGTTTACTTTCCCGGAAAAGGGCCGAATTTTTTTGGGGGCCTGTGGGTGGGATGGCCGGGGGCCCCCGAAAATCCCCTACGCGGGGTGGTTCCCAGAAAAGGTTGGGACCAGTGCCAAGTTGGGGGTTTGATAGGGCAAGTGGGTCCTGCAAACTGCCAGCCCAAAACGGGGGTTTTTTGTTTGCCCGGAAAAAGGGCCGTGGGTTTTTGTTCGGGGCCGTGGCTGGGGGTGGCCGGCTGGTCCTGAAAATCCACAAAAGCGGATGTTCCAGAGAAAGGTGGGACCATGCCAAGTTGGGCGGTTGATAACCAAGTGGGTCTCAATCTGCCAGCCAATGGGGCAGGTCAGTTTTTTCTTCCAGGGGAAAGGGCCCCAGTTTTTTGGGGCTTTTGGCTGGGTGGCCCCTGGCCCCTGAAAATTTTCAATCGCGGATGGTCCCCGAAAAGGGGGCACCATGCCAAGTGGGCTGTTTAAGAGGCAAAGGGTCCTGCAATTCCCCCAGAGAGGGCAGGGCATTTTTTTTCCAGGGAAAGGGGGCCCTAGTTTGTGTTCGGGGGCCCGTGGGGAGTGGGGTGGCTCCTGAAAATCCCCATACGCAGAGGTTCCCAGGTGAAAGTGGCACCAAGCCAAGCGGGGGTTATAAAAGTGGCTCTGCAATTGCCCCCAAATTAGGGCAGGTCGTTTTACTTCCAGGGGAAAAAAGGGGCCTAATTGTTTTTGGAACTGTGGCGGGGGGTGGCCCCGGGTGGCCCTTTAAAATCACAAAACGCGGATGGCCCCCCGAAAGGTGGCACCATGCCAAAATCGGGTGGTTGATAGAGGCAAGTGGCTCCCGCAATCTGCAGCCAGAACGGGGGGTTAGTTTTTTTTCCAGGAAAAGCCTGGTTTTGTTTGGGGCCTGGGGCTGGGAGTGGCCGGGTGGCTCCCAAAATCCCGATAGCAGGAGGTTCCCCGATGAAAGGGGGGGCACCTGCCAAATGGGGTGGTTTTAAGAGCCAATGGTCCTGAATTTTCCCCCCAGAAGGGCATCAGTTTTATTCCAGGGGAAAAAGGGGCCCTAGTTTGTGTTTTGGGGCCTGGGGGGGAGTTTCCGGGTGGCTCCTGAAAATCCACAAAAGCAGGGTGGTTCCCAGATAAAGGGGGCACCCGTGCCAAGTCGGGCTGGTTGATAGACAAGTGGCTCCGCAATCTGCCGCCGATGGGGCAGGGCAGTTTTTACTTCCCGGGGAAAAGGGGCCTAGTATTTTTTTTGGGGACCGTGGGTGGATGGCCGGGGGCTCCTGAAAAAACCACATACCCGATGGTTTCCCAGATGAAAGGGGGCACCAGTGCCCAAATTGGGCGGTTTGATAGAGGCAAGTGGGTCCTGCAATCTGCCCGCCAAAGCGGGGGGGGGAGTTTTTTTGCCAGGAAAAGGGGGGTTTGGTTCGGGGGGGCCCGTGGCTGGGAGTGGGCCGGCGGTCCCTGAAAAAACCCCATACCAGGATGGTTCCCAGTGAAAGGGGCAACCAGTGCCAAAAGGGCCGGTTTTATAAAAGTGGCTCTGCAATCTGCCCCCAGATGAGGGCAGGTCAGTTTACTTCCAGGGGAAAAGGGCCGGTTTTTTGGGCTTTGGCTGGGTGGCCGCTGGCCCTGAAAACACAAAAAGCGGGGTCCAGAAAGGTGGGGACCAGTGCCAAGTGGGCGGTTGATAACAAGGGGTCCCCCAATTTCCAGCCAGGAAGGGCACGTTTTTTTCCCGGGAAAAAGGGCCGTGTTTGTTGTGGGGGGGGTGTGTGGGAGTGGCCGGTGGCCCAAAATCCCACATACCGGGGTGGGGTTTCCGGGAAAGGTGGGACCGTGCCAAACGGGGTTTGATAAAAAATGGCCCCGAATTTCCCCAGAAGGGGGGGTAGTTTTTTTCCAGGGAAAGGGGGGTGTTGGTTTTTTGGGGCCTGTGGCTGGGAGTGGCCGTGGCTCCCGAAATCCCCGATACCCGGATGGTTCCCAATGAAAGGGGGCACCCGTGCCAAATTTGGGGGGTTTGAGGGGCCAAATGTTTTCCCGCAATTTCCAGCAAAAACGGGGTGGGTTAATTTTTTGCCAGGGAAAAGGGGCCCTGGTTTTGTTCGGGGGTTGGGCGGGGAGTTGCCGGCTGGCTCTAAAATCCCCGAAAACAGGATGGTTCCCGATGAAAGGTTGGGACCATCCAAGTGGGGTGGTTGAAGAGGGAAAGGGTTTCCCGAATTTGCCAGCCAAAGGGCATCATTTTATTCAGGGAAAAGGGCCGCCCTGTTTTGTTCGGGGCCTGGGCGGGAGTGGCCGGTGCTCCCGAAAACCCAAAGCAGGGTGGTTTCCAGAGAAAAGGGGGCACCATGCCAAATCGGCTGGTTTGATAGAGGCAAGTGGCTCCTGCAAACTGCCAGCCAGAACCCGGGGGGGGGTTTTTTTTTCAGGGGAAAAAAGGGGGTGGGTTTTTTTTTCGGGGGGCCCGTGGCTGGGGGGTGGGCCGGCTGCTCCTGAAAATCCCCAAAAACCAGGTGGGTTTCCCCGATGAAAGGTGGCACCCGGCCGGTCGGGTGGGTTTATAAGGGAAATGGCTCCCGAATCTCCACCAGATGAGGGCAGGGCAGTTTTTCTTCCAGGGAAAAGGCCCTGTTTGTGTTTGGGGGGGTGGGGGGATGGCCGGGTGGCTCCTGAAAAAACCACGATAAACCAGGATGGGTTTCCCAATGAAGGTGGCAACCCGTGCCAAAATGGGGGTTTTAAACCCAAGGGGCTCTGCAATTGCCGCCGATGAGGGAGGTCGTTTTTCTTCCGGGGAAAGGGGCCCAATTTTTGTTTGGGGGGGTTGGGGGATGGCGGCCCGGTCCTGAAAATCCAAACGCAGGATGGTTCCCCCAAAGAAAGGTGGCACCGTGCCAATCGGGCTGGTTGATAGAGGAAGTGGGGGCCGCAAAAATTTCCCGCCAAGGGGGCGGGGAGTTTTTTTCCAGGGAAAAAACCCTGTTTTGTTTGGGGCCTGTGGGTGGGAGTGGGCCGGCTGGCTCCTGAAAATCCAAAAAGCAGGATGGTTCCAGATGAAAGGGGGCACCGTGCCAAGTGGGCAGGTTTTTATTACCCAATGGCTGCTGCAATGTGCCAGCCAGATGATGGGCAGGTCATTTTTATTCCCGGGAAAAGGGCCTATTTTTGTTTTGGGGCCTTTGGTGGGGGGTGGCCGGCTGGCTCCTAAAAACCACGATACGCAGGATGGTTCCCAGTAAAAATGGCACCGTGCCAAGGGGGAGTTTGAAAGGCAAGTGGTTTCCCCAATTTTGCCCGCCCAAAGTGGGTTAGTTTTTTTTCCCGGGGAAAGGGGGCCCTTGTTTGTGTTTTGGGGGGCCGTGGGGGGAGTGCCGCTGGTCCTGAAAACCCCAATACAGGATGGTCCCGAAAAAGGTCCCTGCCAAAACGGGGGTGGTTTTTAAACCCAAAAGGGGTCCTAATTTTCCAGCCCGAAGTGGGCGTTTTTTTTCCAAGGGAAAAGGGGGTTGTTTTGTTTGGGGGGCCCGTGGCTGGGAGTGGCCGGCTGGCTCCTGAAAACCCCCCGATACCAGGAGGTTCCCAGATGAAAGGTGGCCCAGTGGGGGATTTGGCGGTTATAGAGAATGGCCCCGCAATCTGCCCCCAGAACGGGGGGGTAGTTTTTTTCCAGGGAAAAGGGGGGGTTTTTGGGTT
>NW_026995287.1:0-4123 GCF_028769735.1 Zonotrichia leucophrys gambelii
ATCAGTTTCAAGCTGGCCACCCCAAACCTAGTTTTGCGCTTCATTCCTTTACCTTTTCCAAGCACCCCCACCCCTCCCTCCGGGGAAGGAAGCGGCTTTCCCTTTGCGCAAAGCATTTTGCCCGGGCACAAATGCAAAATTCCCGTGCGGGGGCTTCCCGAAATGTGCCCGGACCGGCGCTATAGCCCCCGGGACCTCCGAAAAATTTTCTTTTGGGGCTTTTTGGTTCTACATCAAAGGCCCAAAAAAAAAATTTTCCCCTAAGCTGGCAAGGGGGAAAAATAAAGGCCTGCACAGAAAAAATCCCCCCATCGTTTTTTACTTTGCAAGGAAAGGTTTTTGGGAAGTGGTTTTGGGGAAGGGAAAAAAAACAAAGTTGGGCCAAAAAAAACCTTCCAAAACCCAATTTTTTTCATGGGGTTGGGGAAAAGGGAGAGGGGGGTAAGGTTCCCCCCTTTTCGTTTTGCAAAACCCCCGCTCCTAAGTGTTTTTGCCCCCCTTTAAACCCCCTTTTTTTTTTCCCTTTTTTTCCGAAACAGAGGGGCCCCTTTAAAAAGGGGGAAAAAGGGGAAAAAGGGAAAGGGCCTTTTTGCCAAAAGGCGATTTCCCCTTTTAAAAAATGAACCTCCAAGGGGGGCCCGGCTTCTTTTCCGAAATTGCCCGGGACCGGCCGTACCCGGGGCATCGGACCTTCTTCCCTTTCCGGGAAAATTTTTTTTGGGTCCACAAAACCCCGAAAAACATTCCCACTAATTTCCCCCGGCCCCAAAGGAGAAAACTGGGGGCCTGACCGAAAAAATCCCCTTTCCGGGGGTTCTTGTTCAGGAGGTTGGCGGTGTTTTTTAAAGGGGGAAAAAGAAAAAAAAAGTTTTTCCAAAAAAAAACCTTCCAACCCTGCCTTTTTTTAAAAGGAAAAAGGTTGGGGGGTTAAGGGAAAATTTTTTTTTCTTCAAAATTTTCAAACCCCTTTCCAACATCCAGGGTGGGGGGGGGGGTTTTCGTCACCTTTTCCTTCCCGGGGAAGGGGGAAAAAACCCAAAACCCAAAAAAAGGCCCGGGGGGGAGAAGCGCCTTTTTCCCCCGCAAGGCGAAGGCCGTTTCACGTGGCCCCAAACGGGGCCCTTTGCCGAAGGTTTTGCCCGGGAGGGCGGTGCTTTTGGGGACAAACCGACCCTTTTTCGGGAACCTTTTTAAAGGGCCTTTCAACCCCCCTTTTTTAAAAAAACATTCCTTAATTTTCCCAATTTTTTTTCTTTTTAAAAAACTTCCCCCCACGAACAAGTTCCCAAAGGGGGTTTTTCTTTGCAGGAAGGTTTTTGCCCAAGGGGTGTTTTTTCAAGAAGAAAAAAACCAAAAAAATTTCCCCCAAAACCCCCCCCAACCGAAATTCCCATGGGTAGTTTGGTAAAAGGAAGGGTTTTTGGGGGGAAGGTCCCGTTTTTTAAAGGGGTTTTCAAAGGGCGCACAAAACCTTTGGTGTTTTTCCCGCTTCAAAAATTTTCAAACCTTTAACCCCCCAACCTTTTTAAAAACCCGCTTCCGGGAAAGGGGAACGGTTTTTCCCAAAAACCATTGTCCGCACATGCAAAAACCCAATGCTGGGCGGTTTTTTGCCGAATGTGGGGAAAGGCCCAAAAACCCAAAAATAATCCCTGCCCCGGGCTAAACCCTCCCCCCTTTTTCCCCCGGCCCCCCCCCATCCCTTCCCCCACCTCCCCCCCAAAAACCCCTTCCTTTCCCTCCTCTAACCATCCCTCAAAACCCCAAAACCCAACCAGCTTTGCCCGGGAAAACCGTACCTTCCCTTTTTTCGGGCCCTTTTTAATTCTAAAAAATCTTTTAAAAAACTTTTTTTCCCCTTTTTGCAAAAAACTTGCCCCCGCAAAATGAAAAACCCCCCCAAAAAAGGGGGGTTTTGTAAAATTTTTTGCCCGAAAGGGGGGAGAGTTTTTGCAAAGAAGAAAACAAAAGGGGCCCAAAAACCCCCCCGAAGGTTAAGGTGTTTGGAAAAGGGGGGGGAAATTTGGAAAAACCGGCCCCCATCATTTTTAACCGGCCCCAATCCCCGTGGGGGCCCGCTTTTTCATTCCTCACTTTCCGGAAAGGGAGCCGAAAATCCCACTGAGGTGGCGGAAAAAAAAACGGCCCTTTCCCCAAACCCCCCTTTTCCAAAAACATGCACTCCGGTTTGGGGGGCCCTTTGCCGAAAATTGCCCACCCGCAACTTCCCGGGGAATTTTTTTACCTTCTTCCCTTTTTGGGAAATTTTTTTTGGTCCACAAAATTGAAAAAAAACAATTCCCCACTAAGGGGCCCCGGGAAGGGAGAAACCCCGGCCTGGGGGCACAGAAAACCCTCCCCATTCGGGAAGGTTCCTTGTTGCAAGAGAGGGGGTTTGGGCAAAAAGTGGTTTTTGCACGAAGAAAAACAAAGTAGGATTCCAAAAACCCCCCCAAAAACCATGCATTGGTTGGGGAGGGTGTTTTAAAAAACTTTTTTTTTCTTATCAAAAATGCAAAGCTCGCACAAAAAAACCTTAGTGTTTTTTTGCAGGCCTTTTTTTCCAACCTTTGGGAAAGGCAAATTTCCACAAAACCGAAAAAAGGGAAGGACCCGGTTCCCCCTTTTTCCCCCCCGGGCCCCCAAAAGGCCCCTTGTGCCGGTCCGGCACTCCGTTTGGGGGGCCCCGGGTTCAGCCCCTTTGGCCCGGAAGGCCTGCTTCGGGGGGCAAAAACCCAAAAACCCCTTTTTTTCGGGAAAATTTTTTGGTCCTTAAAATCCATTTTTTTAAAAAAAACCTTTTTTTTTAACTTTGTTTTTTTTGGGAAAAAACTTTTGCCCCCCGAAAAAATTCCCATTGTGTTTCAGTTTCAGGAAGGTTTTTGGCAAGGGGTGTTTTTTTCAATGATGTAGACCCAAAAATCCCCCAAAGAAGAAGGGACGGTGTCCCCGGAGCAAGCGCCCGGGCCGGGCACATTTGGCAGAAGCCCCCGCCTGGAGTGCACTGTGACCGGCCAATCGCCTTTGCGCGAAAAGCCGCTTTTCGTCCGGGAGCTGGAGAGTGCGGCTGCTTCGGAAAGGTGGAATTTAAACTGCACAACACTGGATTGTGTGCGCAGCTTGCAAACGATGAAAAAAAGTACCTTACCACTCCCACCCTTTTTAAACCATGAACTTCGGGTTTGGGAAAGGGGTTTTGGACAACTTTGTTTTTTTTCTGCAAAAAAAACTCTGAAACCTCTCTGCAACATGACAAAAGAGGGGATGTTTTCTGGCAGCACGTTTCCCTTTCCCGACATAGGAAAAAATTTTTTTCAATGATGTAGACCACAAAAACCCCAAAGAAAAGGTAGGGTGTCCCGGGGTAAGCGCCGGTCCCCGGGGCATTTCGGCAGAAGCCGCCGCCCGGAGTCACTGTGACCGGCACAATGCCTTTGCGGAAAAAGGCTTTTTTCGCCCCCGGCAGCGGGGAGGCGGCTGTCGGAAAGGTGAAAAATGAAGCTGCAAACACTGGATTGTGTGCGCAGCTTGCAAATGATTTTTTTTTTTTTTTTTTTTTTTAAAAAAAAAAAAAAAAAAAAAAATCTCTGCAACATGTACAAACGATGGGAGTTTTTCTTGCAGGACAGTTTCCCCCTTGCCAACATTTGGGGAAAATTTTTTTCAATATGTAGACCACAAAAGTCCCGAAAGAAAAGGGAGGAGTCCCCCCGGGGCTAAGCGCCGGGCCCGGGCACATTTTGGCAGAAGCCGCCGCACTGGAGTGCACTGGACCCGGCACAATCGCCTTTGCGCAAGAAGCCCTTCTTCGCCTCCGGGGAGCTGGGGGTGCGGCTGCTTCGGAAAAAGGGGAGAATGAAGCGCACACACTGATTTGTGCGCAGCTTGCAAAATGATAGAAAACGTACCTTTTTCCAAATCCCCTTTTCCCAAAAACATGAACATTCGGTTGGGGGGTGTTTTTGACAACTTTGTTTTTCTTCTTTCAAAACACCTGCAAACCCTCTGCAAAAGTAAAAACACGATGGGGGATGTTTTTCTGTGCAGGCCAGTTTCTCCTTCCAGACATAGTGGAATAGTTTTTTGCAATGATGTAGACCACAAAATCCGAAAGAAAAAGGGA
>NW_026995288.1:0-4121 GCF_028769735.1 Zonotrichia leucophrys gambelii
AGTGGCGATGAGTGGAGGCGTCGCCTAAAATCCACCAATGCAGGATGGTTATTCCAGAAAAGGCCTGATTTTTGGGCCTTGCGAGGCCCTGTCCTGAAATCCGAACGATGAGGTTCCCAAAGAGGACAGGCCAGTTGTGGGTTGTAGAGGAGTGGCTCCTGCAATCTCCAGCAATAGCGGTAGTCGTTGATTCCAGAAAAGGGCCGGGCGGGCTTGTGATGCGCTGCTCCTAATCCCACAGATGGTTCCTAGGGCACAAGCCTGTTTGGGATGTGCTGTCATCGCAGCCAAAACCACATTTACAATTCAGGAAAGGTTCGGAAAAGGCTTTTTGTGCCTGCGGTGCCGCTGTCCTAAAATCCACTACCGTGTCCAAAAGGCACAGCCAGTGGCGTGATAATGCCGCATCTCGCCAAGAGAGTTTTCAAAGGCGTTTTTGCTGGGCTGAGCCCTGCTCTAAAATCCTACCAATGTTCCAATGAAAGTGACATCGATCGCGTGTGGAAGTCTCCTAAGCCCCGACGCGGTGTTTTCAGAAGGCATTTTTTGGCTTGCTGGCCGCGCCAAACCAACGTGTCCCAGAATGCACCATCCAATCGCGTTATAAGCAGGCTCCTCACGCCCCACGGGTAGTTTCCAGAAGCGTTTTCTTGCTAGCGCTGCCGAATCAAACCGGTCCAATAAGGCACACCATGGTTTGAACCTGCATTCCGCAGAATGGAGTTTATCAGAAAGCCATTTTGCCTGCGAGCCGTGTCCTGAATCCCGATCGTGTCAATAAAGGCCAGTCAGTCGGGATAATGCTCCAATGCCACCAAGGGTAGTGTCCAGAAAGCCTTTTGGCGTGTGCGCGGTCGAAATCCCGAGCAGATGTCCCATAACACATCCGGTTGGGTAAGATGCTCTCAATCTCCACCAAGACGGCGTCAGTTTCTTCCAGGGAAAGGGCGTGTTTTGTTTGGGCTGTGCGAGGGCCGCTGCTCCTGAAAATCCACATACCAGATGTCCCAGATGAAGTGCACCATGCAGTCGGGCTGTGATAAGAAGTGGCTCCTGCAATCTGCCAGCCAGAACGGCGGTTTTTTGCCAGGAAAAGGGCGGTTTGTTCGGCCTGGCTGGAGTGCCGCTGCTCCTAAAATCCACGATCCAGGATGGTTCCAGAGAAAGTGCACCAGTGCCGATCGGCTGTTTGATAAGCAATGGCTCCTGCAATCTGCCACCAAACGGCGGTAGTTTTTCCAGAAAAGCCGTGTTTGTGGGGCCTTGCTGGATGGCCGCTGCCCTGAAATCCACGATACGCGGTTCCCAGATAAAGTGCACCATGCCAAGTCGGCGTTTGATAGCAAGGGCCTGCAATTGCCAGCCAATGGGCGTCAGTTTTTCCAGGAAAAGGCCGTTTTTGGGCTGTGCTGGAGGCCGGCTGGCCCTGAAAACCACATACCAGGATGGCCCAAAAGGTGCACCATGCAGTCGCTGGTTTGATAGAGGCAATGCTCCTCAATCTCCAGCCAGAACGGGCGTTTTTTCCAGAAAAGCCGTGGTTGTGTTGGGGCCTGTGGCGGAGTGGCCGCTGGCTCCTGAAATCCACGATACGCAGATGGTTCCCGAGAAAGGCACCATGCCATCGCTGGTTTATAAGGGGTCCTGCAATCTGCCACCAAGAGGCGATTTTTTCCAGGAAAAGCCGTGTTTTGGGCTGTGCTGAGTGCCGCTCCTAAAATCCCAACCAGATGGTCCCAATGAAAGTGCACCAGGCCATGGCTGATTGATAGACAAGTGGCTCGCAATCTGCACCAATGGCTCATTTTACTTCCAGGAAAGGCGTAGTTTTGTGGGCTGGCGGGAGTGCCGCTGGCTCCTGAAAATCCAGATACGCAGATGGTTCCCGATGAAAGGTGCACCAGGCGAGGTGTTATAACAAGGCCTGCAATCTGCCAGCCAGATACGCAGCAGTTTTATTCCAGAAAAGGGCCTGTTTGTGGGGCCTTGGCTGAGTGCGCTGGCTCCTAAAATCACATACCAGGATGGTTCCCAATGAAAGGGGACATGCCAGTTGCGTTGATAAGGCAATGGCTCCCAATCCCAGCCAAAGCGTGGGTAGTTGTTTCAGGAAAAGGCCGTTTTGTGTTCGGCTGTGCGGAGTCCGCTGCCCGAAAATCACGATACGCAGATGGTTCCCAATGAAAGTGCACCATGCCGTCGGCGGTTGATAAGGCAAGTGGCTCTCAATTGCCAGCCAAAAGCAGTAGTTTTCTTCCAGGAAAAGCTAGTTGTGTTGGGCCTGTGGCTGGGAGTGGCCGGCTGGCTCCTGAAAATCCACATACCAGGATGGTTCCCAGATGAAAGGTGCACCATGCCAAGTCGGCTGGTTTGATAGAGGAAGTGCTCCTGCAATCTGCCAGCCAGAAGATGGGCGGTGATTTTGTTCCAGGAAAAGGGCCGTAGTTTGTGTTGGGGCCTGTGGCTGGAGTGCCGCTGGCTCCTGAAAATCCACGATACGCAGGATGGTTCCCAGATGAAAGGTGGCACCATGCCAGTCGGGCTGGTTTGATAGAGGCAATGGCTCCTGCAATCTGCCAGCCAGAGACGGCGGTCATTTTATTTCCAGGAAAAGGGCCGTAGTATTGTTTGGGACCTGTGGCTGGAGTGGCCGCTGGCTCCTGAAAATCCACGATACGCAGGATGGTTCCCAGATGAAAGGTGGCACCAGTGCCGAGTCGGGCTGGTTTGATAGAGGAAGTGCTCCTGCAATCTGCCAGCCAGAAGCGGGGCGGGTGAGTTTTGTTTGCCAGGAAAAGGCCGTGGTTTGTGTTCGGGGCCTGTGGCTGGGAGTGGCCGGCTGGCTCCTGAAAATCCACGATACCAGGATGGTTCCCAGATGAAAGGTGGCACCAGTGTCCGAGTCGGGCTGGTTTGATAGAGCAAGTGGCTCCTGCAATCTGCCAGCCAGATGAGGCAGGTCAGTTTTACTTCCAGGAAAAGGGCCGTAGTTTGTGTTTGGGGCCTGTGGCTGGGAGTGGCCGGCTGGCTCCTGAAAATCCACGATACGCAGGATGGTTCCCAGATGAAAGGTGGCACCAGTGCCAGTCGGCTGGTTTGATAGAGGGAAGTGGCTCCTGCAATCTGCCAGCCAGAAGAGGGCAGGTCAGTTTTACTTCCAGGGAAAAGGGCCGTGTATTTGTTTGGGGGACCTGTGTCTGGGAGTGGCCGGCTGGGTCCTGAAAATCCACGATACGCAGGATGGTTCCCAGATGAAAGGTGGCACCAGTGCCCAGTCAGGTGTTTGATAGAGGGAAGTGGTCCTGCAATCTGCCAGCAGAAGAGGGCGGGTGAGTTTTTTCCAGGGAAAAGGGCCGTGTTTGTGTTGGTGGCCTGTGGGTGGGAGTGGCCGGCTGGCTCCTGAAAAATCCAGATACGCAGGATGGTTTCCAGATGAAGGTGGGACCAGTGTGAGTCGGGCTGGTTTGATAGAGGAAGTGGCTCCTGCAATCTGCCAGCCAGAAGCAGGGGGGGTGAGTTTTTCTTTGCCAGGGAAAAAAGGGGGGTGGGTTTTTGGGGGTTTGGGGGGCCCGTGGCTGGGGGTGGCCCGGGGGGCTCCCCGAAAATCCACGATATGCGCGAAAGTTTCCCAAAAGAAAAAAGGGGGCAAACCCTGCCGATGGGGGGTTTGATAATACCAAGGGTTTCTCGTGCAAAACTTCCAGCCAGATGATGGACAGGGCAGTTTTTTCTTCCAGGGAAAAGGGCCCAGTATTTGTTTGGGGGGCCTTTTGGGTGGGGGTGGCCCGGGTGCTCCTGAAAATCCACGATACGCAGGGTGGTTTTTCCCCCCTGAAAGGTGGGCAGCGCTGCCAAGTCGGGGTGGGGTTTGGGGTAAAAGGCAAGTTTGGGTCCTGCAATTTTGCCAGCCAGATGATGGGCAGGTCAAAATTTTTAAATTTCCCGGGAAAAGGGCCGTAGTATTTGTTTTGGGACCTGTGGCTGGGAGTGGCCGCTGGCTCCTGAAAAAACCAAATACCAGAATGGTTTTCCCAGATGAATGGTGGCAAACCAAAATGTCGAGTCGGGGTGGTTTGATAGAGGGGAAAAGGTCCCGCAATTTCCAGCCAGAAACGGGGGGG
>NW_026995289.1:0-4115 GCF_028769735.1 Zonotrichia leucophrys gambelii
TGGTCACTGTGCCACTTCTCTGGGAACCATCCTGCTGGTTCCGATCCCAGGCCACCCACCCACCATGCCCACAACAAAACACGGCCCCTTTCCTGGCAAATAAAGACCCTCTCCGGCCAGAACATGCCGTGCCCCTTGACTGACCGCCGCGGCCCTACTCGGACCAGCCTGCCGACTGGATTTTCAAGAGCCTGCGCGCATCCTCAAGACAATCCCAAAAATTTACGTCCTAAACCTGAATTAAACCATCTCCTGCAATTCCGACGTGCCCTTCACGGCACTTGGACTGTGCACCTTTCATCTGGGAACCTCTTCGGTGGCACTTTCAGGACAGCCGGCCACTCCCACAGGCCCGCACCACACAAGCCCTTTTCCCAACAAAACACCTCCCCCCTGCTTGCTGGCGATTGACCACTTCCCTCATCCACCCCTCACAGGGCCACCTTTATCTGGGAACCACCGCTATCGTGGTTTTCAGCGCCAGCCGCCACCCCAACCACAGGCCCTCCAAAAAAACGGCCCTTTCCCTCGAGAAATACGGCCACTCTCTCAATGCAGGCCTGCCACTTCAATCCACCCCTGGACGTGACTTTCAGGAGCACCCCGATCGGCTTTCAGGAGCCGACACACTCCGCCTGCCCCCGAAACAAAACCACCCCCTTCCTGGCAATTGAGCACTTCTCCCTAACAGCCCGACGCTGTCCATTCTTCCGAACCTGCCTGTATCTTTTCGGAACCCCGGCATCCTGATTCCCCGAAACAACCGGCCCTTTTCCCAAAAACCACGCCCTCCTGCACAACTGGCCCCCCAAATCGCCCTGCCCTGAAATGCTGCATTATCACCACCCCGTGCCACTTATTGGGAACCATCCTGCGTATCGTGGATTTCGAGCCACCGCCACCCCAGCACAGCCCCCAACACAACTACGCCCTTTCCCTGAAACTGACCTGCCCATCTCGCAGAATCAGACCACTTGGCTTCTCAACACCACTTGCATGTGCACTTTCATCTGGGAACCACTCGATCGTGGATTCAGACCACGGCCATCCAGCAACAAAAACCCGCCCTTTTCCTGGAAAAACTACCGCCCTTGGCGGAATTCAGGACATTCCTCATCAAACCAGCCCACGGCATTCCACCTCACGGGAACCATCCTGGTTCGTGGATTTCAGGAGCCGCCGCCACTCCCAGACAGGCCCCAACAAACAGCCCTTCCGGAAGTAAAACACTCCCGTCGTGAGATTCGAGCCACGCCTCATCAACCGCCCACCACGGGCCACCTTTCCTGGACATCCGCGATCGGATTCGGAGCAGCCGCCACTCCCACACAGCCCACACACACGGCCCTTTCCCTGAACAAAACTACCGCCCTCGCTGGCATGCAACACTCCCTTCCCCCGATGCACTGTGCCACCTTTCATCTGGGAACCATCCTGAGTATCGTGGATTTTCAGGAGCCAGCCGGCCACTCCCAGCCACAGGCCCCGAACAAAACCACGGCCCTTTTCCCTGGAAGTAAAACTGACTCCATCTGGCTGGCAGATTGCAGGAGCCACTTGCCTCTATCAACCAGCCCGACTCGCACGGTGCCACCTTTCATCTGGAACCATCCTGCTATCGTGGATTTTCAGGAGCCACCGGCCACTCCCAGCCACAGGCCCCAACACAACCACGGCCCTTTTCCCTGGAAGTAAAACTGACCTGCCCGTCTCTGGCTGGCAGATTGCAGGAGCCACTTCCTCTATCAATCCACCCACTGGACTGGCCACCTTCATCTGGAACCATCCTGGTATCGTGGATTTCAGAGCCAGCCGGCCACTCCCAGCCACAGGCCCCAACACAAACACGGCCCTTTTCCGCAAACAAACTACCCCCGTTCTGGCTGGCAGATTGCAGAGCCACTTCCTATCAACCAGCCCGACTTGGCCGGTGCCACTTCTCTGGACCATCTGCGTATCGTGATTTTCAGGCCAGCCGCACCCCAGCACAGCCCAACAAAACTAGGCCTTTCCCTAAAAACTGACCGCCCTCTGGCTGGCAATGCAGGAGCCACTTGCATCAACACCCGACTCGCACTGTGCCACCTTTCTGGAACATCCTGCGTATCGTGATTTTCAGAGCCACCCCACTCCAGCCACAGGCCCCGAACACAAACACGGCCTTCCTGAAAAACTCACCCCGCTGCTGCAGATGCAGGAGCACTTCCCTATCAAACCACCCGACTCGATGGCCACTTTCATTGGAACCATCCTGCGTATCGTGATTCAAGCCACCGCACTCCACACAGGCCCCAACACAACACGGCCTTCCTGAAAAAACTACCCCTCTGCTGAATGCAGAACACTTCCTCTCAAACCACCACTGCACTGGTGCACTTCATCTGGAACATCCTGCTATCGGGATTTTCAGAGCCAGCCGCCACTCCAGCAAGCCCCCAACACAAACACGCCTTCCCTGAATAAACACCTCCATCTGCTGCAATGCAGACACTTCCTTCAAACAGCCCACTGGCACTGTCCCCTTCATCGGGACCATCCTGGTATCGTGGTTCAGAGCCAGCGCACCCCACCACAGCCACACAAACCGGCCTTTCCTGCAAAAAAACTACCCCCCGGCAATTCAGAGCCACTCCATAAACCACCCGACTGCATGGTGCCACCTTCATCTGGAACCATCCTGCATCGTGATTTTCAGGGCCGCGCCACTCCAGCACAGCCAAACAACACGGCCTTTCCCTGGAATAAAATGACCCCCTGGTGCAATGCGGACCTCTTCACCAGCCCACTGGACTGTGCCACCTTTGAACCTCTGTATCGGATTCAGAGCCAGCCCCACTCCAAGCCACAACAGCCTTCCCTAAAAACCGTCTGTGCAATGCAGGAGACTTCCTATCACCCCACTGCATTGCACTATCGACCACCGTATCGTGATTCGCCGCACCCACACAGGCCAAAACCCTTCCTGAAAAACCCCCTCTGTGCAATGCAACATCTAACACCCACTGCTGTGCCACCTTCTGGACATCCGGTATCGTGGATTTTCAGGCCGCCACTCCACCACAGCCAACAAACGCCCTTCTGAAAATACCTTCTCTGCAATTGCAGGACACTTCTCTCAACACCCTGCACGGCCACCTTGACCATCGTATTGGTTTCAGCCAGCACCACACAGCCCAAAAAAACAGCCTTCTAATAAAATGCCCTCTCGTGAATGCAGGACATTGTTACACCCACTGATGCCATCAGCCCACTGCACGTGCCACCTTTCATCTGGGACCATCCTGCTATCGTGGATTTTCAGGAGCCAGCCGGCCACTCCCAGCCACAGGCCCCAACACAAACTACGGCCCTTTCCCTGGAAGTAAAACTGACCTGCCCATCATCTGGCTGGCAGATTGCAGGACCACTTGGCTCTATCAAACCAGCCCGACTTGGCACTGGTGCCACCTTTCATCTGGGAACCATCCTGCGTATCGTGGATTTTCAGGAGCCAGCGGCCACTCCCAGCCACAGCCCCCGAACACAAACCACGGCCCTTTCCCTGGAAGTAAAACTACCCACCCTCTCTGGCTGGCAGATTGCAGGAGCCACTTCCCTCTATCAAACCAGCCCGACTCGGCACTGGTGCCACCTTTCATCTGGGAACCATCCTGCATCCTGCGTATCGTGGATTTTTCAGGAGCCAGCCGGCCACTCCCAGCACAGAACCAAAAATACTACGGCCCTTTTCCCCGGAAGTAAAACTGACCTGCCACATCTGCGGCAGATTGCAGGAGCCACTTGCTCTATCAAACCAGCCGACTGGCACTGTGCCACCTTTCATCTGGAACCATCCCGCGTATCGTGGATTTTCAGGAGCCAGCCGGCCACTCCCAACCACATGCCCCCAAACAACAAACTACGGCCCTTTTTCCCCGGAAAAAAAACTACCCGCCCCGCTCTGGCTGGCAGATTGCAGGAGCCCTTCCCTAAACACAGCCCGACTTCGGCACTGGTGCCACCTTTTATCTGGGAACCATCTGCGTATCGTGGATTTTCAGGAGCCAAACCGGCCCCTCCCCGCCACAAATCCCCCAAAAAAAAATCTACGGCCCCTTTTCCCCCCGGGAATAAAA
>NW_026995290.1:0-4113 GCF_028769735.1 Zonotrichia leucophrys gambelii
CGAATCCCGTGAGGATGGTTCCCAGATGCAAGGTGGCACCAGTGCGAGCGCTGATTGCAGTCAGAAGTGGCCGCAATCTGCACCAGATGAAGGGCGGTGTTTTCTTCAGGGAAAAGGCCGTGTTTGGTCGGGGGCGTGGTCCGAAATGGACGCCGGCTGCGATGCGCAATACGGCAGGATGGGTCCCTATTAAGGTTGCACGCCGAGTGGGTGGTTGATCGGGAAGTGGCCCTGCATTCGCAAAGCGGGCGGTGTTTTGTTTCCAGGAAAGGGGATTGGTTTCCGGGGCTGGGCTCAGTGGAGGCGGCTGCTGACAGCGAAGGGGTGGTCCCAGCTGAAGGGCGGTGAGTGGGTTTGTTGAGGAGAGGCCAGTGGTTTGAATGCCATGCAGAGTGGCGTGGTCTGAATTCCAGGAAAGGAGCTGGTCAGTGATAGTGGCCTGTGCCGAGTTGGGCCGGCTGGCCTGAAAATCCCGAGATGGTCCAGTGGGACAGGGTGAGATTTGTTGCCGAAAAGGCGTGGTTTGTAGTCAAGGGCCTTGATCTGCCAGCGGTCGGAGTCGAGTTATGTTCCGGAAAGGGCCGTGCAATTTGGGGGTTTGGGAAGTGGTCGGCTGGCCTGAAAGCCGTCGTTGCGGAAGGTCCCGAAGTAAGGGGACAGTCCGTGGGTGGTTGGGAGTAATCCGAACCGAGTCCAGAAGGGGGCGGTAGTTTTGTTTGCGTGAAAAGGCCGGGTTGTGTTCTGGTCCGGGCGGGAGGGCCGGTGGTCTGAAACCACGATAGCGGATGGTTCCCATGAATGGGGCCAGTGCCGGCTGGCTGGATGAAGCAAGCGATGGTCCCAGATGCAGTGCACCAGGACAGGCGGGTGTTTTTGCAGGGAAAGGGCCTGATTGTCCGCGGCGTGGCTGGTAGTTGAGGCGGCCTAAAACCGTGATGTCGGGGCTGGTGGCAGTGAAGGCTGGCCCAAGCCACGTACGCTGGATTGATTCCAGAGAAAGTGGCTCCGAATCGGCCGTGAAGGGAGTGTCTCCTATCGGGAAAGGGCGGTTTGTTGGCCGGGAAGGGCCGTGGTCCTGTCCCGATGCAGGATGGCCGGTGGCAATCCACGGGATGTGTCCCAGATGAAGGTGCACCAGCCGATCGGGCTGGTGTAGAGTGTCCGGAATCTGGCCAGTGTGGCGGGGCTTTCGGGAAGGCCGATTTGTTGGGGCCTGGTGGTGCAGTGGTCCTAAATCACGATAGCGGTGGTTGATAAGGGGCCTGCCATCGGGCGATGAAGGGCAGGCTCTCATTCCAGGAAAGGCGCGGTGTTTTGTTGCCAGGGAAAATGGCCGGTTGCTGGTCCTGATGCAGGGCAAATCAACGGCTCAGGGAGTGTTACTCCAGGAAAGGGGCCTAATTGGCCGGTGGGTGGCTGGATGGCGAAAATCCCGAACGAGTTCCAGATGAGGGGCCAGTGAGTCGCGGTAAAAGGGAGTGGTTGTTTGCCGCCGGCGGGAGGGCGTGTCTGAAACATGCCAGGTTGGTTCCCAGGATAAGGTGGCACCAGTGCCAGTCGGCTGGATTGAAAGAGAAGTTGCCCTGCAATCGCCACCAGATGCGGGGGTAGGTATGCTTCCAGGGAAAGGGCCGTAGTTTTTTTGGCCTGTGGTGGAAGTGGCGGCTGGCTCTGAAATCCACGATCGCAGGATGGTTCCCAGATGAAAGGTGGCACAGTACGCAGGTGGTTTCCAGATGAAAGTGGCACCTGCATCGGCTGCTAGAAGAGGGCAAGGTCTCTTCAATTCGCCAGAAGAGGGCGGTGAGTTTGTTTTGGGCCTGTGGCTGGAGTGGCCGGTGGCTCCTGAATCCACGTACCGAGGATGGTTCCAGTGGTCTGAACAGTCCAGTGCTGTTGAGAGTCTGCAATCAGCCAGAGGGGTTTTCAGAAGCTGTTTGGCTGTGTGATGCGCTGCTCCTGAACACGATACGCAATGCCCATGAGGCACCTCGAGTCGGCTGTGATAGAAGGCCCTGCATCCACATGGCGTTTTTTCAGAAGCTTGTTGGCCTGTGTGGTGCGCGGCTCTGAACCCATGTCCATAAGTGCCTATGTTGAGGAAGCCTGCATGCAAGGGGATTCTCCGAAGCGTGTTGTGGCTGTGTGAGGCTGCCAATCACTAGAATGTCAGATGAGGGCACATCATGGTGGTGAAGCAGTCTGCATCCAGAGGGGTTTTTCGAAGCCGTTTTGGGTGTGATGGCGCCTAAACACGATACGCAGGATGGTTCCCAGATGAAAGGTGGCACCAGTACCGAGTCGGGCTGGTTTGATAGAGGGAAGTGGCTCCTGCAATCTGCCAGCCAGAAGCGGGCAGGTCAGTTTTATTGCCAGGGAAAATGGCCGTGGTTTGTGTTCGGGGGCCTGTGGCTGGGAGTGGCCGGCTGGCTCCTGAAAATCCACGATACGCAGGATGGTTCCCAGATGAAAGGTGGCACCAGTGCCAAGTCGGCTGTTGATAGAGGCAAGTGGCTCCTGCAATCTGCCAGCCAGAGACGGGCAGGTCAGTTTTATTCCAGGGAAAAGGCCGTAGTTTGTTTGGGGCCTGTGGCTGGGAGTGGCCGGCTGGCTCCTGAAATCCACGATACGCAGGATGGTTCCCAGATGAAAGGTGGCACCAGTCCGAGTCGGGCTGGTTTGATAGAGGCAAGTGGCTCCTGCAATCTGCCAGCCAGAGACGGCAGGTAGTTTTTTCCAGGGAAAGGGCCGTGTTTTGTTTCGGGGCCTGTGGCTGGGAGTGCCGGCTGGCTCCTGAAAATCCACGATACGCAGGATGGTTCCCAGATGAAAGGTGGCACCAGTCGAGTCGGCTGGTTGATAGAGCAAGTGCTCCTGCAATCTGCCAGCCAGAGCGGGGGTAGTTTTCTTCCAGGAAAAGGCCGTGTTTGTGTTTGGGGCCTGTGGTGGGAGTGGCCGGCTGGCTCCTGAAAATCCACGATACGCAGGATGGTTCCCAGATGAAAGGTGGCACCAGTAGAGTGGGCTGGTTTGATAGAGAAGTGGCTCCTGCAATCTGCCAGCCAGAAGCGGGCGGGTAGTTTCTTGCCAGGAAAGGCCGTGGTTTTGTTCGGGGGCCTGTGGCTGGAGTGGCCGGCTGGCTCCTGAAAATCCACGATACGCAGATGGTTCCCAGATGAAAGGTGGCACCAGTCCGAGTCGGGCTGGTTGATAGAGGCAAGTGGCTCCTGCAATCTGCCAGCCAGAGAGGGCGGTTTTTTTCCAGGGAAAGGGCCGTGTTTGTGTTGGGGCCTGTGGCTGGGAGTGGCCGGCTGGCTCCTGAAAATCCACGATACGCAGGATGGTTCCCAGATGAAAGGTGGCACCAGTACCGAGTCGGCTGGTTGATAAGGCAAGTGGCTCCTGCAATCTGCCAGCCAGATGACGGGCAGGTCAGTTTTACTTCCAGGGAAAAGGGCCGTAGTTTGTGTTTGGGGGCCTGTGGCTGGAGTGGCCGGCTGGCTCCTGAAAATCCACGATACGCAAGATGGTTCCCAGATGAAAGGTGGCACCAGTACCGAGTCGGGCTGGTTTGATAGAGGGAAGTGTCTCCTGCAATCTGCCAGCCAGAAGCGGGGCGGGTGAGTTTTCTTTGCCAGGGAAAAGGGCCGTGGTTTGTGTTTGGGGGCCTGTGGCTGGGAGTGGCCGGCTGGCTCCTGAAAATCCACGATACGCAGGATGGTTCCCAGATGAAAGGGGGCACCAGTGCCAAGTCGGGCTGGATTGATAGAGGCAAGTGGCTCCTGCAATCTGCCAGCCAGATGACGGGCAGGTCAGTCTTACTTCCAGGGAAAAGGGCCGTAGTTTGTGTTCGGGGGCCTGTGGCTGGAGTGGCCGGCTGGCTCCTGAAAATCCACGATACGCAGGATGGTTCCCAGATGAAAGGTGGCACCAGTGCCGAGTCGGGCTGGATTGATAAGGGAAGTGGGTCCTGCAATCTGCCACCCAAAACGGGGGTCAGTCTTACTTCCAGGGGGAAAAAGGGCCCTAGTTTTGTTTGGGGGCCTGTGGGTGGGGGGCCGGCTCTCCTGAAAATCCACGATACGCGGATGGTTACCCGATGAAAGGGGCACC
>NW_026995291.1:0-4106 GCF_028769735.1 Zonotrichia leucophrys gambelii
CCACTCCAAACCCTGGTGCCACCCTTTCATCTGGGGAAACCCTCCTGCGTATGTGGATTTTTTAGGAGCCAGCCGGCCACTCCCAAGCCACAGGCCCCCAAAAACAAACCACGGCCCTTTTCCCTGGAATTAAAAAAGACCTGCCCATCATTTTGGCTGGCAGATTGCAGGAGCCACTTGCCTCTATCAAACCAGCCCGACTTTGGCACTGGTGCCACCTTTATCTGGGAAACCATCCTGCGTATCGTGGATTTTCAGGCCATGGCCACTCCAGCCACAGGCCACCCAAAAACAAACCCCGGCCCTTTTCCCTGGATAAAACAGACCTGCCCTCTTCTGGCTGGCAGATTGCAGGAGCCACTTGCCTCTATCAAACCAGCCCGACTTGGCACTGGTGCCACCTTCATCTGGGAACCATCCTGCGTATCGTGGATTTTCAGGAGCCAGCCGGCACTCCCAGCCACAGGGCCCCCGAACACAAACTAAAGGCCCTTTTCCCTGGAATTAAAACTGACCGCCCCTCTTCTGGCTGGCAGATTGCAGGAGCCACTTGCCTCTATCAACCAGCCCGACTTGCACTAGGTGCCACCTTTCATCTGGGAACCATCCTGCGTATCGTGGATTTTCAGGAGCCAGCCGGCCACTCCCAGCCACAGGCCCCCAAACACAAATCTACGGCCCCTTTTCCCTGGAATAAAACTGACCTGCCCGTCATCTGGCTGGCAGATTGCAGAGCCACTTGGCTCTATCAAACCAGCCCGACTCGGCACTGGTGCCACCTTTCATCTGGGAACCATCCTGCGTATCGTGGATTTTCAGGAGCCAGCCGGCCACTCCCAGCCACAGGCCCCCGAACACAAACCACGGCCCTTTTCCCTGGCAAACAAAACTACCCGCCCAGCTTCTGCTGGCAGATTGCAGGAGCCACTTCCGTCTATAAACCAGCCCGACTCGGCACTGGTGCCACCTTTCATCTGGGAACCATCCTGCGTATCGGATTTTCAGAGCCAGCCGGCCACTCCCAGCCACAGGCCCCGAACACAAACACGGCCCTTTTCCCTGGAAAAAAACTACCTGCCCGTCTCTGGCTGGCAGATTGCAGAGCCACTTGCCTCTATCATCCAGCCGACTGGCACTGGTGCCACTTCATCTGGAACCATCCTGCGTATCGTGGATTTTCAGGAGCCAGCCGGCACTCCAGCCACAGGCCCCCAAACAAACACGCCTTTTCCCGGAAAAAACTACCCCGGCTCTGGCTGGCAGATTGCAGGAGCCACTTGCCTCTTCAAACAGCCGACTGGCACTGTGCCACTTTCATCTGGGAACATCCTGCGTATCGTGGATTTTCAGGAGCAGCCGGCCTCCAGCCACAGGCCCCCAACACAAAACACGGCCTTTTCCTGGAAACAAAATACCTGCCCGCTTCTGGCTGGCAGATTGCAGGAGCACTTCCCTCTATCAAACAGCCCGACTCGGCACTGGTGCCACCTTTCATCTGGAGCCATCCTGCGTATCGTGGATTTTCAGGAGCCACGGGCCACTCCCAGCCACAAGTCCCCAAAACAACTACGGCCCTTTTCCCTGGAAGTAAAACTGAACTCCCATCATCTGGCTGGCAATTGCAGCAGCCACTTGACTTATCAAACCAGCCCGACTCGGCACTGGTGCCACCTTTCATCTGGAACCATCCTGCGTATCGTGGATTTTCAGGAGCCAGCCGGCCACTCCCAGCCACAGGCACCAAACACAAACTACGGCCCTTTTCCCTGGAAGTAAAACTGACCTGCGTCATCTGGCTGGCAGATTGCAGAGCCACTTGCCTCTATCAATCCAGCCCGACTCGGCACTGGTGCCACCTTTCATCTGGGAACCATCTGCGTATCGTGGATTTTCAGGAGCAGCCGGCCACTCCCAGCCACAGGTCCCCAAACAAAACCACGGCCCTTTTCCTAGAAGTAAAACTGACCTGCCCGTCATCTGGCTGGCAGATTGCAGGAGCCACTTGCCTCTATCAATCCAGCCCGACTCGCACTGGTGCCACCCTTTTATCTGGAACCATCCTGCGTATCGTGGATTTTCAGGAGCCAGCCGGCCACTCCCAGCCACAGGCCCCGAACACAAACCACGGCCCTTTTCCCTGGCAAACAAAACTCACCCGCCCCACTTCCGGCTGGCAGATGCAGGAGCCACTTCCTCTATCAACCAGCCCGACTCGGCACTGGTGCCACCTTTCATCTGGAACCATCCTGCGTATCGTGGATTTTCAGGAGCCAGCCGGCCACTCCCAGCCACAGGCCCCAACAAAACTACGGCCCTTTTCCCCGGCAAAGAAAACTGACCGCCCGCTCTGGCTGGCAGATTGCAGGAGCCACTTCCCTCTCAAAAACAGCCCGACTTTCACTGGGCCACCCCTTTTATTGGGAACCATCCTGCGATTGGATTTCAGGAGCCAGCCGGCCACTCCCAGCCACAGGCCTCCAAACACAAACACGGCCCTTATCCCTGGCAAAAAAACTACCCTCCGTTCATTGGCTGGCAGATTGCAGGGGCCACTTGCCTCTATCAACCAGCGACTTGGCACTGGTCCACCTTCATCTGGGAAACCTCCTGCGATTGTGGATTTCAGGAGCCAGGCCACTCCAGCCAAAGGCCCCAAAAAAACCACGCCCCCTTTTTTAAGAAATGACTGCCGTCATCTGGTGGAATTGCAGGAGCCACTTGCCTCTATCAAACCAGCCCGACCGGTACGGTGCCACCATTCATCTGGGAACCTCCGCCCTATCGTGGATTTTCAGGAGCCACCGGCCACTCCCAGCCACAGGCCCCGAACACAAAAACCCCGGCCCTTTTCCCTGGCAAACAAAACTCACCCCCCGCTTCTGGCTGGAGATTGCAGGAGCCCCTTCCCTCTATCAAACAAGCCCGACTCGGTACGGTGCCACATTTCATCTGGGAACCATCCTGCGTATTCGTGGATTTTCAGGAGCCAGCCGGCCACTCCCAGCCACAAGCCCCAAACACAAACTACGGGCCCTTTCCCTGGAAGTAAACTGACCTGCCCTCTTTTGGCTGGCAGATTGCAGTAGCCACTTGCCCCCTATCAATCCAGCCCGACTTGGGACTGGTGCCACCTTTCATCGGAACCATCCTGCGTTGGGGGATTTTCAGGGGCCAGCCGGCCCCTCCCAGCCACAGGCCCCCAAACACAAAACCACGGCCCCTTTTCCCTGGAAATAACTGACCTCCCGTCATCTGGCTGGCAGATTGCAGGAGCCCTTGCCTCTATCAATCCAGCCCGACTTGGCACTGGTGCCACCTTTCATCTGGGAAACCATCCTGCGTTTTCGTGGATTTTCAGGAGCCAGCCGGCCACTCCAGCCCAGGCCCGAACAAAACACGGCCCTTTTCCCTGGAAAAAAACTAACCGCCCCGTTCGGCTGGCAGATTTGCAGGAGCACTTGCCTCTATCAATCCAGCCGACTTGGCACTGGTGCCACCTTTCATCTGGGAACCATCCCGCGTATCGTGGATTTTCAGGGGCCAGCCGGCCACTCCCAGCCACAGGCCCCCGAACACAAACTACGGCCCTTTTCCCTGGGAAATAAAATGACCTGCCCGTCTCTGGCTGGCAGATTGAGGAGCCACTTGCTCTATCAACAGCCCGACTTGCACTGGTGCCACCTATCTGGGAACCCTCCGCGTATTGTGGATTTTCAGGAGCCAGGGGCCCCTCAGCCACAGGCCCAAAACACTACGGGCCCCTTTTCCTGGGGTAAACTGACCTTCCATCTTGGGGCAATTCAGAGCATTTTCAAACAAAATGCCCAAATTGGCACTGGTGCCACCCTTTCATCTGGGGGAAACCCTCCGCGTACGTGGATTTTAGGAGCCCCGGGCCACTCCCCCCCCCAGGCCCCCAACAAAACACGGGCCCTTTTCCCTGGAAAAACTACCGCCCCCTCTCTGGCGCAGATTGCAGGAGACTTCCCCTTTTCAAAAAAGCCCACTGGCACTGGTGCCACCTTTTATCTGGGAAACCCTCCTGCGACGTGGATTTTTAGGAGCCAGCCCGGCCACTCCCCCCACAGGCCCCCCCCAAAACAAAC
>NW_026995292.1:0-4103 GCF_028769735.1 Zonotrichia leucophrys gambelii
TTGAGGGCCTACAAACCACCGCTCAGTCCACTTCATTGGACAATCTGATTTGGCAGCGGCCTCCCCAAACCACCAAACGGCCCTTACAGAACCCCCGTGCATCGGCCATTGCTCAAGCCCACTGCCAGCCCTGGGACCTCCTAAGGTTCCGCGCCTCCAGCACAGCCCAACAATCTAGCCCCCCGGCAAACTGGCCAACTTCGGCGTCGGGTTCAGTCAAGCCCACGCACGCACCTTGCACCCCACTGGTTTTCCGGTTCAGGACCCCGCCACGGTCCCAGACACCACCCTCCCGCAAAAACACCCCCTTCTGCGAATTCAGCACCTCTCATACGCCCTTGACCCTTATGGACCACCGGCATCAGCCACCACCGCCTCCCCAAAAACCCTCCAAACTTCCCTTCGACGCGCATGCCTTCAGGATCCTTCGGGCGGGCACCCATCGGATCACGGCTTCCGAAAACCGCCCTCGAAGAACCACTTCCACAAACACCCTGGCCTGGGCACTTCAGGGACTTCCCTTTGTTCGTCATTCCCCTACGCACTGATGTGATTTTGACCCGCATCGCATGGATCAAACCGGCCTCCCAACAACACACGGCCTTCCGGAATAAAACCTGCCTCACGCATGCAGTCCTTCATTACCCTCGGATGTGATTTCACGGGCACTCCGCAGTGCCAACCACGGCCTTCCCAAAACGCCCACACCGCCCCTGGAATAACCCCTGCGGCACTTTCATGAACACCGCACTGATGGAGGGCACTACGGACCACCAACGGTTTTCGGCACAATCCGCACGGCCCAAAAGCCCTTCCTCAAACCAGCCCCTCGGTGGCATTCGGGACTCCTTACATCAGGCGGCATCCATCACGAACCACCACGGTTTTCGAGAACGCCCCCGCGGCCCAACAACCCTTCAAACACGACGCTTCCTTTCGGACCATCCTTATCAAGCCCGCGGCACGCCACCACAACTCGCTTTCAGACAGCCCTCCGCGGCAATCAACCACGCCCTTTTCCACAACACGCCCTTTCTGGACAGGAATTCACAACCGCCCACCACGGCCAACACACCCTTCTGATTAGACCGCCCCGCAGCCGACAACACCCCTTCCGAGATCTCTCTGGCTGCAGATTCAGGAGCACCCTCACCACCACCACTGCCTTTCCTGGAATCGGTGTTTCAGAGCAGGCCGCCCCAACAACTGGCCTTTCTGAAACTGACTTTGGGCATACAGCCAAACAGCCTCGGATGCCATTTGGACTTAGGAGGCACGTCTATCAAACCAGCCGACTGGCACTGTGCCACTTTCTCTGGGAACCTCCTGCGTATGTGGATTTTCAGGAGCCAGCCGGCCACTCCCAGCCACAGGCCCCAAACAAATCAGCCTTTTCCTGGAAAACTACGCCCCTCGGCTGGAATTGCAGGAGCCACTTGGTAATCAAACGCCCTTGGCACTTGCCACCTTTCATCTGGAACACTGCGTATCTGGATTTCAGGACCAGCGGCCACTCCGCACGGCCCCAAACAAACACGGCCCTTTCCTGGAAGAAACTACCCCCTCCGGCTGCAGATTGCAGGAGCCACTTGCTCTATCAACAGCCGACTGGCACTGTGCCACCTTTCATCTGAACCATCGCGTATCGTGATTTCAGGAGCAGCCGGCACTCCCAGCAAGGCCCCAACAACACGGCCCTTTTCCTGGAAAAACACCCCCCTTCTGGCTGGCAATTGCAGGAGCACTTCCCCTATCAACCAGCCGACTGGCATGGTGCACCTTTCATCTGGGAACCATCCTGCGTATCGTGGATTTTCAGGAGCCAGCCGGCACTCCAGCACAGGCCCCAACACAACACGGCCTTTCCCTGGAAAAAAACACCCCCGTTCTGGCTGGAGATTGCAGGAGCCATTCTCTTCAACAGCCGACTCGGCACTGGTGCCACCTTTCATCTGGGAACCATCCTGCGTATCGTGGATTTTCAGGAGCCAGCCGGCCACTCCCAGCCACAGGTCCCAAACAAATTCCCCAAACACAATACACGGCCCTTTTCCCTGGAAGTAAAACTCACCGCCCTCATCTGGCTGGCAGATTGCAGAGACACTTGCCTCTATCAAACCAGCCCGACTCGACACTGGTGCCACTTTTCATCTGGGAACCATCCTGTGTATCGTGGATTTTCAGGAGCCAGCCGGCCACTCCCAGCCACACGCCCCCAAACACAAACCGGGGCCCTTTTCCCTGGAAGCAAATCTGACCTGCCCGTCATCTGGCTGGCAGATTGCAGGAGCCACTTGCCTCTATCAACCAGCCCGACTCGGCACTGGTGCCACCTTTCATCTGGGAACCATCCTGCGTATCGTGGATTTTCAGGAGCCAGCGGCCACTCCCAGCCACAGGCCCCGAACACAAACCACGGCCCTTTTCCCTGGCAAAAAAAACTCACCCCCCGCTTCTGGCTGGCAGATTGCAGGAGCCACTTGCCTCTATCAAACCAGCCCGACTTGGCACTGGTGCCACCTTTATCTGGGAACCATCCTGCGTATCGTGGATTTTCAGGAGCCAGCCGGCCACTCCCAGCCACAGGTCCCCAAACACAAACTACGGCCCTTTTCATGGAAGTAAAACTGACCTGCCCATCTTCTGGCTGGCAGATTGCAGGAGCCACTTGCCTCTATCAAACCAGCCCGACTTGGCACTGGTGCCACCTTTCATCTGGGAACCATCCTGCGTATCGTGGATTTTCAGGAGCCAGCCGGCCACTCCCAGCCACAGAGCCCCGAACACAAACCACGGCCCTTTTCCCTGGCAAAAAAACTCCGCCCCGCTTCTGGCTGGCAGATTGCAGGAGCCACTTGCGTCTATCAAACCAGCCCGACTTGGCACTGGTGCCACCTTTCATCTGGGAACCATCCGGCGTATCGTGGATTTTCAGGAGCCAGCCGGCCACTCCCAGCCACAGGCCCCCAAACACAAACTACGGCCCTTTTCCCTGGAAGAAAACTGACCTGCCCGTCATCTAGCTGGCAGATTGCAGGAGACCACTTGCCTCTATCAAATCCAGCCCGACTCGGCACTGGTGCCACCTTTCATCTGGGAACCATCCTGCGTATCGTGGATTTCAGGAGCCAGCGGCCACTCCCAGCCACAGGTCCCCAACACAAACCACGGCCCTTTTCCCTGGCAAGAAAAACTACCGCCCTCGCTCTGGCTGGCAGATTGCAGGAGCCACTTGCCTCTATCAAACCAGCCCGACTCGGCACTGCTGCCACCTTTCATCTGGGAACCATCCTGCGTATCGTGGATTTTCAGGAGCCAGCCGGCCACTCCCAGCCACAAGTCCCACAAAATAATCTACGGCCCTTTTCCCTGGAAGTAAAACTGACCTGCCCATTCTGGCTGGCAGATGCAGGCAGCCACTTGGTTATCAAACCTGCCCAACTTGGCACTGGTGCCACCTTTCATCTGGGAACCATCCTGCGTATGTGGATTTTCAGGAGCCAGCCGGCCACTCCAGCCACAGGCCTCGAACACAAACCACGGCCCTTTTCCCTGGCAAGTAAAACTGACCGCCCGTCTCTGGCTGGCAGATTGCAGGAGCACTTCCCTCTATCAAACCAGCCGACTCGGCACTGGTGCCACCTTTCATCTGGGAACCATCCTGCGTATCGTGGATTTTCAGGAGCCAGCCGGCCACTCCCAGCCACAGGCCCCGAACACAAACTACGGCCCTTTTCCCTGGAAGAAAACTACCGCCCGTCTCTGGCTGGCAGATTGCAGGAGCCACTTCCTCTATCAACCAGCCCGACTGGCACTGGTGCCACCTTTCATCTGGGAACCATCCTGCGTATCGTGGATTTTCAGGAGCCAGCGGCCACTCCCAGCCACAGGCCCCAAACAAACTACGGCCCTTTTCCCTGGAAAAAAACTGACCTGCCGTCATCTGGCTGGCAGATTGCAGGAGCCACTTGCCTCTATCAACAGCCCGACTCGGCACTGGTGCCACCTTTCATCTGGGAACCATCCTGCGTATCGTGGATTTTCAGGAGCCAGCCGGCCACTCCCAGCCACAGGCCCCAACACAAACTACGGCCCTTTTCCCT
>NW_026995293.1:0-4098 GCF_028769735.1 Zonotrichia leucophrys gambelii
TCAAAACGCAAACGGCTTTTCTGGAAAAACCCATGGTGGCAATAGGGCCTTCTCTTCACACTGGTGCACCTTTCATGGAACCCTTATGTGGATTTTCGGACCAGCCCACCCACCAGGCGAACACAAACCAGCTTTTTGAAAAATACCCTTGGGAGATTCGGAGCACTTCTCTATCAACGCATGGGCTTTATTGGAAATCTGGTATTGATTTAGAGCAGGGCCACCACAAGCCCCAACAAACAGCTTCTGAATAAATGCCTTGGTGAGATGAGAGCATTTCTATCACCCGAGCTGTGCCCTTTAGGAACCACCTATGTGGATTTTCAGAGCCAGCGGCCACCACAGACCCAAAAAAAATACGCCTTTTCCTGGAAAAAATACGCCCCTCTGGCTGGCAATTGCAGGCATTGCTTATAACCAGCGATTGGCATGTGCCATTTCATCTGGGAACATCCTGTATCGGATTTAGGAGCAGGGCCACTACCACAGCCCCCAACAAAACACGGCCTTTTCCTGGAAAAAAATACGCCCGCTTTGTGGAGATTGCAGACCACTTCTCTATCAACAGCCCCTGGCACTGTGCCACTTTCATTGGGAACCATCTGGTATCGTGGTTTTCAGGAGCCACCGGCCACTCCAGCACAGCCCAACAAAACACGGCCCTTTCTGGAATAAACTACCGCCGTTCTGGCTGGCAGATTGCAGGACACTTCCTATCAACACCCACTGGACTGGTGCACCTTTATTGGAACATCCGGTATCGTGGATTTTCAGGAGCAGCCGGCACTCCCACCCCAGCCCCAAAAAAAGGCCTTTTCCTGGAAAAATAGCTCTGCTGGCAATTGCAGAGCCCTTCCTTCAAACAGCCCACTGGCACTGGGCACCTTTCTGGAACCACCTGCTTCGTGGATTTTCGGAGCCAGCCGGCCATCCAGCCAAGCCCGAAACAACACGGCCCTTTTCCCTGGAAAACTACCCCCTTCTGCTGGCAATTGCAGGAGCCATTCTATCAAACCAGCGACTTGGCACGGTGCATTCATCGGAACCATCCTGCGTATCGTGGATTTTCAGGAGCCAGCCGGCCACTCCAGCCACAGGCCCCCAAACACAACACGGCCCTTTTCCCTGGCAAAACAAAACTAACCCACCGCTTCTGGCTGGCAGATGCAGGAGCCACTTCCTTATCAAACCAGCCGACTCGACACTGGTGCCACCTTTCATCTGGAACCATCCTGCTATCGTGGATTTTCAGGAGCCGCCGGCCACTCCCAGCACAGGCCCCAAACAATACTACGGCCTTTTCCTGGAATAAAACTGACCTGCCCGTCATCTGGCTGGCAGATGCAGAGCCACTTGCTCTATCAATCCACCACTGACTGGTGCCACCTTTCATCTGGGAACCATCCTGCGTATCGTGATTTTCAGGAGCCAGCCGGCCACTCCCAGCACAGGCCCCCAACAAACCACGGCCCTTTTCCTGGAACAAAACTGAACCTGCCCGCTTCTGGCTGGCAGATTGCAGGAGCCACTTCCTATCAACACACCCGACTCGACTGTGCCACTTTCATCTGGGAACCATCCTGCGTATCGTGATTTCAGGAGCCAGCGGCCACTCCCAGCCACAGGCCCCAAACAATACACGGCCTTTTCCTGGGAATAAAACTGACCTGCCCTCTCTGGCTGGCAGATTGCAGGAACACTTGCCTCTTCAAACCAGCCCGACTTGGCACTGTGCCACCATTCATCTGGGAACCATCCTGGTATCGGGATTTTCAGGAGCCAGCCGGCCACTCCCAGCAGCCCCAACCACAAACCACGGCCCTTTCCTGGACAAAATCGACCGCCCATCGTCTGGCTGGCAGATTGCAGGAGCCACTTCCTTTATCAAACCAGCCCGACTTGGCACTGGTGCCACTTTATCTGGGAACCATCCTAGCGTATGTGATTTCAGGACAGCCGCCACTCCAGCCACCAGGCCCCAAACAAACACGCGCCTTTCCTGGAAAAACTACCTCCCGTCTCTGGCTGCAGATTGCAGGAGCCACTTGCCTCTATCAACCAGCCCGACTGGCACTGGCTGCCACTTTATCTGGGAACCATCCTGTATCGTGGATTTTCAGGAGCCAGCGGCACTCCAGCCACAGGCCCCAAAAAACTACGCCTTTCCTGGAAGAAAACTGACCTGCCCTCATCTGGCTGGCACATTGCAGACACTTGGTCATCAACGGCCCGACTGGCACTGGTGCCACCTTTCATCTGGGAACCATCTGCTATCGTGGATTTTCAGGAGCCAGCCGGCACTCCAGCCACAGCCCCGAACACAAACACGCCCTTTTCCTGGAATAAAACTTACCTGCCCGTCATCTGGCTGGCAGATTGCAGGAGCCACTTGCCTCTATCAACCAGCCCGACTCGCACTGTGCCACCTTTCTCTGGGAACCATCCTGCGTATTGTGGATTTTCAGGAGCCAGCCGGCCACTCCCCGCCACAGGCCCCAAACACAAACTACGGCCCTTTTCCTGGAAGTAAAACTGACCTGCCCCATTTTGGCTGGCAGATTGCAGGAGCACTTTTACTATCAAAACCAGCCCGACTCGGCACTGTGGCCACTTTCATCTGGGAACCATCCTGGTATCGTGGATTTCAGGAGCCAGCGGCCACTCCCACCCCAGCCCCAACACAAACACGGCCCTTTTCCCTGGAACAAAACTGACCGCCCGTCATCTGGCTGCAGATTGCAGGAGCCACTTCCTCTATCAACCAGCCCGACTCGGCACTGGTGCCACCTTTTATCTGGAACCATCCTGCGTATGTGGATTTTCAGGAGCCAGCCGCCACTCCCAGACCACAGGCCCCGAAACAAAACTACGGCCCTTTTCCTGGAATAAACTGACCTGCCTCATCTGGCTGGCAGATTGCAGGAGCCATTGGACTCTATCAAACCAGCCCACTCGCACTGGTGCCACTTTCATCTGGGAACCATCCTGCGTATCGTGGATTTTCAGGAGCCAGCGGCCACTCCCAGCCACAGGCCCCCAACACAAACACGGCCCTTTTCCCTGGAAAAAACTAACCTCCGCTCTCTGGCAGATTGCAGGAGCCACTTGCCTTATCAAACCACCCGACTTGCACTGGGGCCACTTTCATCTGGGAACCATCCTCGTATGTGGATTTTCAGGAGCAGCCGGCCACTCCCCGCCAAGCCCCAAACAAACTACGGCCCTTTTCCCTGGAAAAAAACACCACCGTCATTCTGGCGCAGATTGCAGGCCACTTCTCTTCAACCAGCCCGACTCTGGCACTGGTGCCACCTTCGATCTGGGACCATCCGCGTATGGTGGATTTTCAGGAGCCAGCCGGCCACTCCCAGCCACAAGTCCCCAAACAACATCTACGGCCCTTTTCCCTGGAAAAAAACTGACCCTGCCCCTCTTTTGGCTGGCACAAATTTCAGGAGCCACTTGGTAAAACCAACCCGAACTTGGCACTGGTGCCACTTTCATCTGGGAACCATCCTGCGCAGCGTGGATTTTTCAGGAGCCAGCCGGCCACTCCCAGCCACAGCCCCCCAACACAAACCACGGCCCTTTTTCCCTGGCAAAAAAACTAACCCCCCCTCTCTGGCTGGCAGATTGCAGGAGCCACTTCCCCCTATCAACCAGCCCGACTTGGCCATGGTGCCACCTTTCATCTGGGAACCATCCTGCGTATCGTGATTTTCAGGAGCCACCGGGCCACTCCCAGCCACAGGCCCCCAAACAAAACCCGGCCCTTTCCCTGGAAAAAAAATCCGCCCTTTCGGCGGCAGATTCAGGAACCCCCCTTCCCTTCAAACCCCCGACTTGGACTGGTGCCACCTTTTTATCGGGAACCCTCCCGTATCGGGTTTTCAGGACCACCGGCCCCTCCCGCCACAGGCCCCCAACAAAAAACCCCGGGCCCCTTTTCCTGGAAAAAAAAACTACCCCCCCCTTTTGGGTGGCAGATTCAGGCCACTTGCCCCCTATCAAACCACCCGACTTGGCACTGGTGCCACCTTTCATCTGGAACCACCGGTTTTTGGATTTTCGGGCCAGCCCGGGACTCCCCGCCCCCCC
>NW_026995294.1:0-4093 GCF_028769735.1 Zonotrichia leucophrys gambelii
TGGCTCCTGCAATGTCAGCCAGATGAGGCTGGTCAGTTTTTCTTCCAGGGAAAAGGGCCGTAGATTATTTTTGGGACTTGTAGCTGGGAGTGGCCAGTGGCCCCTGAAATCCACAATATGCTGGATGCTCCCAGACCCAAGGTGGCACCAGGCCAAGTCGGGCTGGTTTGATAGAGGCAAGTGGCTCCTGCAATCTGCCAGCCAGAAGCGGGCGGGTGAGTTTTCTTTGCCAGGAAAAGGGCCTGGTTTGTGTTGGGGGCCTTGCTGGAGTGGCGCTGGCTCCTGAAAATCCACGATACGCGGATGGTTCCCAGAGAAAAGGTGGCACCAGTGCCAAGTCGGGCTGGATTGATAGAGGCAAGTGGCTCCTGCAATCTGCCAGCCAGATGACGGGCGTCAGTTTTTCTTCCAGGGAAAAGTGCCGTAGTTTGTGTTTCGGGGGCCTGTGGCTGGGAGTGGCCGGCTGGCTCCTGAAAATCCACGATACGCAGGATGGTTCCCAGATGAAAGGTGGCACCAGTGCCAAGTCGGCTGGTTTTATAGACAAGTGGCTCCTGCAATCTGCCAGCCAGATGACGGGCAGGTCAGTTTTTTAAATTTCCCGGGAAAAGGGCCGTAGTTTTGTTTGGGGCCTGTGGCTGGGAGTGGCCGGCTGGCTCCTGAAAATCCACGATACGCAGGATGGTTCCAGATGAAAGGTGGCACAAGTGCCAAGTCGGGCTGGATTGATAGAGGCAAGTGGCTCCTGCAATCTGCCAGCCAGATGACGGGTGGTCAGTTTTACTTCCAGGGAAAAGGGCCGTGGTTTGTGTTGGGGGCCTGTGGCTGGGAGTGGCCGGCTGGCTCCTGAAAAATCCACGATACGCAGGATGGTTCCCAGATGAAAGGTGGCACCAGTGCCAAGTGGGCTGGTTTGAAGAGCCAAGTGGTTCCTGCAATCTGCCAGCCAGAAGATGGGCAGGTCAGTTTTGAATTCCAGGGAAAGGGCCGTGTTTGTTTTCGGGGGCCTTGGCTGGGAGTGGCCGGCTGGCTCCTGAAAATCCACAATACGCAGGATGGTTCCCAGATGAAAGGTGGCAACCAGTGTCCAGTCGGCTGGTTTGATAGAGGCAAGTGGCTCCTGCAATCTTCCAGCCAGAAGCGGGGGGGTTAGTTTTGTTTGCCCAGGGAAAGGGCCGTGGTTTGTGTTCGGGGGCCTGTGGCTGGGAGTGGCCGGCTGGCTCCTGAAAATCCACGATACGCAGGATGGTTCCCAGATGAAAGGTGGCACCAGTGCCGAGTCGGGCTGGTTTGATAGGCAAGTGGCTCCTGCAATCTGCCAGCCAGAAGCGGGGAGGGTTAGTTTTCTTTGCCAGGGAAAAGGGCCGTAGTTTGTGTTTGGGGGCCTGTGGCTGGGAGTGGCCGGCTGGCTCCTGAAAATCCACGATACGCAGGATGGTTCCCAGATGAAAGGTGGCACCAGTGCCAAGTCGGGCTGCATTGATAGAGGGAAGTGGCTCCTGCAATCTGCCAGCCAGAACGGGTGGGTAGTTTTCTTCCAGGGAAAAGGGCCGTGGTTTGTGTTGGGGGCCTGTGGCTGGGAGTGGCCGGCTGGCTCCTGAAAATCCACGATACGCAGGATGGTTCCCAGATGAAAGGTGGCACCAGTGCCGAGTCGGGCTGGTTTGATAGAGTCAAGTGGCTCCTGCAATCTGCCAGCCAGAAGCGGGTGGGTTAGTTTTGTTTGCCAGGGGAAAAGGGCCGTGTTTGTGTTCGGGGGCCTGTGGCTGGGAGTGGCCGGCTGGCTCCTGAAAATCCACGATACGCAGGATGGTTCCCAGATGAAAGGTGGCACCAGTGCCGAGTCGGGCTGGATTGATAGAGGCAAGTGGCACCTGCAATCTGCCAGCCAGATTTGGGGCAGGTCAGTTTTACTTCCAGGGAAAAGGGCCGTGGTTTGTGTTTGGGGGCCTGTGGCTGGAGTGGCCCGGGTGGCTCCTGAAAATCCCCGATACGCAGGATGGTTCCCAGATGAAAGGTGGCACCAGTGCCAAGTCGGGCTGGTTTGATAGAGGCAAGTGGCTCCTGCAATCTGCAGCCAGAAGTGGGGCGGTAGTTTTTTCCAGGGAAAAGGGCCGTGGTTTGTGTTGGGGGCCTGTGGCTGGGAGTGGCCGGCTGGCTCCTGAAAATCCACATACGCAGGATGGTTCCCAGATGAAAGGTGGCACCAGTGCCAGTGGGCTGGTTTGATAGAGGCAAGTGGCTCCTGCAATCTGCCAGCCCAAGCGGGGTGGGTTAGTTTTTTTGCCGGAAAAGGGCCGTGGTTTGTGTTCGGGGGCCTGTGGCTGGGAGTGGCGGCTGGCTCCTGAAAAATCCACGATACGCAGGATGGTTCCCAGATGAAAGGTGGCACCAGTGCCAAGCCGGGGTTTGATTGAGGCAAGTGGCTCCTGCAATCTGCCAGCCAAGCAGGGGGGTGAGTTTTTATTCCAGGGAAAAGGCCGTAGTATTTGTTTGGGGGACCTGTGGTGGGAGTGGCCCGGGGGGCTCCTGAAAATCCACATACGCAGGATGGTTCCCAGATGAAAGGTGGCACCCGTGCCCAATTTGGGCTGGTTTGATTGAGCAAGTGGCTCCTGCAATCTGCCAGCCAGAAGCGGGGCGGGTAGTTTTCTTTGCCAGGGAAAAGGGCCGTGGTTTTGTTCGGGGGGCCTGTGGCTGGGAGTGGCACGGCTGGCCTGAAAATCCACGATAGCAGGATGGTTCCCAGATGAAAGGTGGCACCAGTGCCAAGTGGGCTGGTTTGATAGAGGCAAGTGGCTCCGCAATCTGCCAGCCAGATGCGGGCAGGTCGTTTTACTTCAGGGAAAAGGGCCGTAGTTTTTTTGGGGCCTGTGGCTGGGAGTGGCCGGCTGGCTCCTGAAAATCCACAATAGGGAGGATGGTTCCCAGATGAAAGGTGGCACCCGTGCCGAGTCGGGCTGGATTGATAGAGGCAAGTGGCTCCTGCAATCTGCCAGAGAGGAGGCAGTAGTTTTTTCCAGGAAAAGGGCCGTGGTTGGTTTGTTTGGGGCTTTTGGTGGAGTGGCGCTGGGCCCCCGAAAATCCACATACGCGGGTGGTCCCCGAAAGGTGGCACCCGTGCCCAATCGCTGGTTTTTGAGGCAAGGGGCTCCGCAATTGCCAGCCCGAAGCGGGGGGGTGGTTTTCTTTTTCCCGGGAAAAGGGCCGGGTTTTGTTTTTTGGGGGGCCCGTGGCTTGGGATGGGGGCTGGCTCCTGAAAAAACCCCGATAGCAGGGGTGTCCCAGATGAAGGGGCCCCATCCAAACCCGGGTGTTTTTTGAGGAAGTGGCCCCCGCAATTCCCGCCAGAGGGGCGGTAGTTTTCTTCCAGGAAAAAGGCCGGTTGTGTTTGGGGGCCTGTGGCTGGGGGGTGGCCGGCTGGCTCCGAAAAACCCGATACGCAGGATGGTTTCCCCGATGAAAGGGGGCACCAGTCCAAATCCGGTGGTTTTATAGAGGGAATGGCCCTGCAATTGCCAGCAGTGAGGGGGGTCAGTTTTAATTCCGGGAAAAAAAGGCCTAGATTTTTTTGGGGACTGTGGGGGGGGAGGGCCGGGTGGCCCTGGGAAAAACCACTACGCGGAGGTTTCCCCGAAAAAGGTGGGACCGGGGGCCTTGGGTGGTTTTAAACAAGTGGCTCTGCAATTCCAGGATGGGGCGGTCAGTTTTTCTTCCCGGAAAAGGGGGGTTTTTTTGGGGGGGTGTGGCTGGGTGGCCCCTGGCCCCTGAAAATCCACATAGCAGAGGTTTCCCCGGAAAGGTGGCACCCGTGCCAAGTTGGGTGGTTTGAAGGAAGTGGTTTTTGCAATCTGCCGCCAGAAGGGGGGGGTTATTTTTTTTCCAGGGAAGGGGGCCCTTTTTGTTTTTTGGGGTTGGTGGGGGGTGGCCGGCTGGCTCCTGAAAATCCACAAAACGCAGGAGGGGTTTCCCCGATAAATTTGGGACCATTTCGAGTCGGGGGGGGTTTTATAGAGGAAGTGTCCTCAATCTCCAGCCCGAGGGGGGGGTTAGTTTGTTTCCCGGGAAAAGGGCCTGGTTTGTTTTCGGGGGG